>NW_024000042.1:0-8226 GCF_014805625.2 Glossina fuscipes
GAGCATTGGTTGTGGGAACCTGGGCTTTCAACCATTCTAGTTATGGTTTGTTATTAGGACCATCCCAAATGGGGTGTTTGTATTTCCTTTTGGTAGTGCGATGACCATTCAGAAATTTCCAGAAAGGTTTTGTTTTCCCATTTGTACAAAGTTCTTCGACTACTTGGGTACGGTGAATTCTCTTGGCTTTTCTGACTGTTTTTTTCCATTCTTTAGTTAGAGATGTTGGGGTATTTAGAAAATTTTTGTTTAGCTGTTTGTAGTTTGCGGAAGGGCGTAGTGAGCGAATCATTCCAGCAAGGTTTTGGAGAGTAAGAATCGAAGACTTCTATGTTTGATTTAACGTTATTGATTTTGCGTTGAAATGAGCTCTGCATGGACTCAACGTGAAGCTCAAGATTTATGTGCCTAAGATTCTTTAAGAGTTTTTTCCGCCAGATAAAATCATTTATCTTAAATGAAAAACCAGGATTTGCGCTAAAGAGAATAGGAAGATGATGACTGTTTCTAAAATAGATTTATATTTTGACTTTCCGTTTAAGCGTAAAATTAGTTGAGTTAGTGAAGGTAAGATCTAAAACACTGCCACAACCATTGGGAGTCGTAGAGTGCACGTACGTTGAGGTATTATCGTTAAGACAGCACAAATTACTGAATTTCATAATTTCACACAGAGCTTTGCCTTTAGTGTTTGACAAAGAGTCACCAAAGCATTATAACAGCTATCAAGCAAATCACCGAGGCGATTGATATCATCCCGGAAAGATTGGATTGGAGTATTAGGTTTGAAATAGCAAGCGGCAATGGCTATGTTAAGTTTTAGGGAAGAAGTTTTGACAATTGCAATGTCAGCAGCTGATTTAAAGGGAATTTCTTTGAAGGAGATGCCTTTCCATAGCCATCACTTCTGCATTTGTAAGCGGAGTTGCAAAGGGGCAGGACTTTGCGCCCACATCACTGTCTATTATAAAGTTGTTGGCATCAACCGCAGGTTTGATGGTTTTGATGTTAATCAAATCATCCAATTTAAGATCTTTGATATGCTCGTAAAAAACAAGTCTGAGTTAAGGCGAAAAGGCTTATCTGTGTTATTGTTACATACTTCAATGAAGACGCAGCACTCACCTGTCATCACTATAACGATTTTGAATTGTTAGGTCGGGGCTCTTTTCTTTTGTGGGACTACGATTTTTATTGCTATTCTCAAAACTGCCTTTATTGGGAGTCATTATAGGCTTGTTTTTAGAAGGAAGGATCGGACACTTTGAGGAGGTGGTATTGAAATCCTTAGTCAAGTCTTTTACAGATGAATTATTCTTATCAGTGATGATCTTTTTGAGATTTTCATTTTGGTTTGCGATTTTTCTTTTAAATGAACCCTTGCTATGCGTGGTTCGAACACAACTTACGAAATCATCATCGTTTGATAACATGCTTCAGAGCCTCACTCCCTTGAGGGGCGCGCGACTTTTAGGTTTCGTGCAAGATTATAGGCAAAAGAAAGGGATCAACTGACTTACCGAGAAACAGAAGGGATATGAAAATTAGCAGGTTGTGGTGAAACCGACAGAGACAGAGAAGACAAAAAGCCTTGCAAGTTAAACAGGTTTAAGAATTTCACATAAATCGCAGCCACTTGATGTCCGATGTACTGGTGAGATGACGAAGTGTTGTCGGGATGAGGTTGAAGACAGCAGGTGGTGCTGCGCTCCCTGCAGAGAAGCACAAAGATGTCGAGACTTTTGTTGGTTTGGTTTAAATGCCGCAAACTTCACTATTTATGTTTTCCACTAGATCAATAGAGAAAGTTTATGAAAGAAAAAAAAATTTTCTTTCTTTATTTATTATTTTTTTCTTTTAAATTTTTCAAAAATTTTCTGCACGGAAAAAAAAACGTCTTATTTCGTGCAGGGCTGCCAATTTGATTTAACAAAAGAAGAACTTCGAAAAGTGTTACTGCATAAAATCAAGCATATGTCATTAGATATAATCAACTAGTAATAATAATAATACAAAATTATTACAGTAATATAAGGCACAATGTATTTAACATAATGACGGCATCAATAGCAAATATTTGACATAGTATATATATATATACATATATTTGACATTGTATAAAAGGAAACATACGACTTTGAGCTGTTGCAATCATGCCCATTTACGTGGTGTAGAAATCGATACGACTTCGTAAGAGGTAAAAAAATCCCATATCCTTGCAATGTTATTAAAACTGTCTCAATGGTAGATACATATGCTTTGTTGAAATTATACTTTGCCTAAAACAGTTCGAATACTTTGCAAGATTGGTTGCAGAGTATCGTAACTAGCAATTTTGTGTTGATACCTTTTTCCCAGTAGCCAAGTCTTCTACGATAAGAACGTTGTTGGCTACTGAGAGCCACCATAGTGATCCCATACCCATCGAAATATTTTGATATGGCAATTCAACAATAAATCCATAAATACCCGCCAAGCATTTTATTAGAAAGTGATGGTTCACCGCCGTAAAGCATAGATGCTTGGGGAGCTCACATAGCCAAATCGCTAGAACGCTATTGTTCGGACCAAGCTAGAAGGAACCTTGTAACGCAAGCTTCTCGTTCATCCTGAACCTGTCCAAATTAAACTGTATATTTAAAGTCGATAAGAAAACGTTATACACTTACCTGGAAAAATGCTTTTACAGACTCATGATGTGGACCGTGACACGCTGGTTTTAACAATGCTGTAATGTGTGCTCCCTGATTTGTTAACAATACAAACTTTTTTTTGATTTTTGAGCTCTATGTAAAAGTGATTGTAAGTTAGCTTTACACAGCCAGATTACAAACTAATCCGTCTAGAGGAATAATTGTTGTTGATTCTGTTAAATGGAGACGATGAGGAAAAGAGGCTGAGATAATGGACCAGAGTATATCTTGATCCCATCGATAGCAACGTGCCTCCGCTGTAGTGAGCCGAATGAACCTCTTAGGTTTATTAACAGTTGTGTTATGTGTGTAGCCCGGAGAGAGATCGACATGAATTAAATATAACTCGGAATGACGCTTCGAATTCGGTTTCTTCGTGTCAGTAGCATAAAGATACTACCGCTACTGCGGGATTCTGACGCATTAAAGAAGGCAAGCCGTGCCACTACAGTCGCCTGTACGCGCTTGCCGATGTTCTGCTCCACCATTTTTGCCTTAAAGCAGCATAGAAGACGTCGTAGGCTTCCTTGAATGCTTCGTGGATTTCTTGTGTTGGAAAGGTGTAGTTCGGATGTTTGGAGGAGAGGGTCAAGCTGTCTCTCTTAACCCTCACAACTTTTCGACCGCTCTCCTCTTTGCAGAAGGCTTCTTCCTCCAGCGTGAGAGCCTTCAAACACTCTTCACATCCCAGCTGCTCCCCGATGTATTGCGCTTTTGCGTACCTTGTGAGCAGGCGAAGATATTCTTCTTCTATGTTGGTCAGCCGATTGAGGACCTCAAGGTCAGATCGGTGAATACGTCCCCATCAATGCCGAACGGTAGAAACTCATCTTCGGGCTGCGCTTCACGTTCGTAGCTCATTTCATGGATGAGGAGGTAATCGTCATCGGCTCTGAATCCGCCTGTCTATCGCTCCACCTGCATGCCATCACTTTTCTACCAGCGCCGCTATTTCTATTGATGACCTGGTCCTCTTCCTGAAGCCGTGCGCTATGTTGTGGAAAAACCTTTGCAGCAAGTCCTAGCTCACCCTGTGACACGCTACGTTTGCGTCAGTGTAAGCCTCCAATAGCTCGTCCATAAGTCCTGTGAAATTTTTATCGATAGCCGGGTGTCCATCGTTACAGGGTCCGCCGCTATATTTTGAGGTAACTAATCTTTGATGTTTTCGAGTTCAACTTTGAGCTCCATCCATGTGCCACTGTTGATGGAGCTTCGATTGACGACGTTCGCGAACTTCATCAACATCACGGTTAAGCCTCACGTCCTTTGCGCTTTGCCGTCATCGTTTGCGATCTCGTCGTTGTCTAATGCCGCTTGGAGTTTTGCGCCAGCTTTTCAATTAGGTCGACATCGTACGTGTCCTTTCTCTTCATATGTTTAGCGAGGAACGCTTCTAATAAATGCGGCTAATCATATAGTAACCTCACACGATGTATGCTGCCGTCTGCCCGCCTAATGGTGTACACACTGTTACCGAATTTTCCGAGAAGTCTTCTTTTGCCCGTATATCTGTCGCAGACGACAACCCTTACATCCAAGTCAATCTCCTCAGCGGCTAGGAGATTCTCTTCTAAAAACGGCTCTAATCCAACCATCCAGGATGTACGGGGGTAGTTGTTGAGTAAGATGTCAAAACTCGTTAGCAGACTTCGCGCTCCGAAGACAAGGACAGTGCGATACTCCTCGGTCTTCGTAGCGGACTTGTTGCTGCAGTACATCTTCCGCCCGCGAATACACCGTCGCCGTATTTGTATAGACTTCGTTGAACTGCATCTGAATAACTGTATAACAGGGGCAAAAAACAAATCATCTCAAAAATACGCGCTTGTTCAGTGCTTTCTAGCTAACATTTGACAGTATTGGATACAACTTGCTTGGCATTTATATTAGGAATTACGGTTCAATATAAAATTTCACAAAGAAATCTTCATACCTCTATTGAAACGGTAACCCTTATACTGTTTAATGTGAGAATTTGGAGGATAATACGAAAATCGAATTGCATTTCGATTACTCTAAGAAAAAAACTAAATTCAAAATTTTTTACATAGACTGCCGTACTTTGTTTGTATATATAACATATTTAAAAAAATGCACAAATAAGCTTTTGGATTTCCTTAATGATATTTCGCATAATTTCCAGCATATAATAAACATGTAATAATGCATGAAATTTATGAAAATGTAGATAGAGGAAAATAAACCGTTGAAACAATTTTTTTTATCTGTTTTTTGTTGAAACAAATTTTTTTCCGATATACCAATGCCTTTTTTGTCGGTCAAATAAATGACAAAACGTAAATCCGTTGAAAACTTTCTGGTTGTATGACTGCTTGATTAGCTAGCATCTCATATGAAATAGTACACTCGGTCTGTTGAATCTGTTCTCGACATTTAGATCCCGCACAGATCGTCTGGGAGACGTCGAATCTTGAAGATTGAAGAAACAAAACTTTAATATATGTTAGTTTGGTGCTAAATTATTGAGAGAAATTCTATAGAATTTTATAAATCTGTTTAGATTAGTAGAGATGTTATTGGTTAATAAAAATTCCATTCAGCATAAATGCGTTTTCAGCCGATAGAAATATAAAGTAACCAAATTGTTCTATTTTTGATGCACAAAATTAAAAACGCTTTTTATTTGCAAGCAATGACGAAATGATGACGTTTCATAAAAAACGTATTGAATCATTCGAACATTTTTTTAAATTCTGCGAATGACTGCGCTCTAAACAATCTCGTCCGCTTTAACTTTTTGGCACACCTACTCGATTTCAGCGCATTTTTTGTTATGTAGTTCGACAAATGAATGAATAATTACTAATAGGAACACATAGATATATACAAGCAAATAGATTGAGTGAACATGTAATTTTCGTTTCTGATTTTTGATTACATTAAAATCTTAGATACTAACCTTTCGCCAACGACTTTCACTCCTTTTAGCCATTTCGTTGCCTTTTAGCCCTATTTTCGTCAGTATTAAAAAAAGAAATATGTACAAACCAAACAATTTCTTGTTAAAGGTTTTCGGGTGTTTGCAAATATTGATTCGCCTACACATTGCTTTGATCTATTGAGAAAGTGCTGCCAGCTTTTTTTTCAAAAAATATATTGTTACGAATTTCGCTTTTCTAAGACAGGGCTCGTACCACTAGATCGTGGATATTCTTTTCAAGAGAAATACATTTCAAAATTCTTTTATTTACAATTATATTTCTTAACAGTAGGATTATTCATAATTTATCTTGGCAGTACTCTTGACTCAAACGTTCCCATCCGACTCGCTCTGCCTTCCGTAAATATTCTATTTATATACATTTTTACAGGCATATTACTGTTTTTTAATTTTATGGCTACATTTTTAATCCGTTAACTTCCTTTTCCAGTAATCGTTTTCCTCGGCTGGCAGCTACATGACGCGCCTGCGATTGTGCACTTGGTTTTTCCCCATTTGCTCTTCAGCTAATTGTTTTCATCGGCCGGCAGCTACATGACGCGCTGCGAACGTGCATTTGGTTTTCTCCTCTGTGGGGAATTTATCCACTATATTCCCTTGGGAATATCTCATTGCCGCACTAATTATGTACTGTTTAGTCCGCTTAGCTTGCTATGTAGGCTTTATAACAGGAATTGTTTCAGTTTTGATCAGTTATTATGCTGGGTAATGTAAATAAGGCTACTTAAATAATAAAATAGGCACTAAAAGTTTTTTAAATTTTTAAAGTTTTTTAAAATTAGAAGGAAAATTTGAAAATAGCCCACATACTTGGTGTTTTAGAAACATTCAAATTCCAACAATATAACAACCTCAAGCGTAATTCCCCATTAATTCAACGATGGCTCTTACATAACTGCCACAAAGTGCTTCACCCTCCTCCAGAAATCACCACGCATGAACCGCACCAAATATATGTGGAATGAATTGGGCCGCCATTTGCGCAAACCCTCAACCTCTTCCGTCCAGGATCTAAAAAATAGTACTTACTACGCAAGAAAAATTACACAAAAGATGTCAAAACATTTAAACATTTTTTTTAAGCAAAAATATTAATTTTTAACAATACTAATGACGCTACGTTTTTGAAGTTGTTGAAGTTTTCTTGTCTACTAGAATAATGCTTTGTTTATTTCTTGTTTTAGTTTCTAATATGTGCAATATGTGCGTTTTTGTCGAACGCAAAAACCCAATATTCTGAAGACTCACAAAGAAGACGATACAGCAGAAGAAAAATTAAAAGTTGGATCTGCAGGAAATGTCCAATTGGATTTTTGTGCAAATGTCTTTATTTAATTGTTTGTGTTCTGTGCTTTGTATGTTTTGTTTCGAATTTTTAATTCTTTCCCGTTCTCTCACTTTCCTTGCCTATCTCTCTTCGGTGTGTTTTTCTTTCTCTCATTAAACATTTTTTTTTTGGTCGCAATCTATACTTTTTGGAAGGGTGTGAAGATAAATTCGAATTTAACTAGTAAAGACACCTACCATTTCTGTAAACATACCTGTGTTAACGACTTAACAGAGCTCATGTTAAGTACTTACAATTGAGATATAGTTGGTTTGAAAGCCTAATCCGTCCATATTAAAAAAAAAGAAAATATTTTTGTGGACATTTCGTGAATTTATATAAAACTACCTTTCAAGCAAACTAAACAAATTCAAATTCTGCTTATGGAAACTATTTTTAACGGTATTTGAAATTTGGTATGTTACCGAAAACTGCATATGAAAAAACACCCAAATTTGACACTCTAGTGCGGCCAAACTAGAAAATGTCGCCTATATTCACCTATGTCACGTGAATCTATATGAAAATACCTATCGAATGAGCAAAAAAAATTCACACTTTGCTATCAGGAACTATTTTTGCCGATTTTTTGAAATTTGGTATGTTACCATAACATAGCTATGGGAAAACACCCAAATTTGACACTCTGGTGCGACCAAACTAGAAAATGGCGCCTATATTTACCTATACCATGTGAATCTATATGAAAATACCTATAGACTAAGCAAAAAAAATCCACACTTTGCTTTCAGGAGTTATTTTTACCGATTTTTTGAAATTTGCTATGTTAGCGCAAAATGCATACCGAAGAACACCCAAATTTGACACTCTGGTGCGGCCAAACTAGAAAATGTCACCTATATTCACCTATGTCACGTGAATCTATATGAAAATACCTATCGAATGAGCAAAAAAAATTCACACTTTGCTTTCAGGAACCATTTTTGCCGATTTTTTGAAATTTGGTATGTTACCATAACATAGCTATGGGAAAACACCCAAATTTGACACTCTGGTGCGACCAAACTAGAAAATGGCGCCTATATTTACCTATACCACGTGAATCTATATGAAAATACCTATCGACTAAGCAAAAAAAATCCTCACTTTGCTTTCAGGAACTATTTTTGCCGATTTTTTGAAATTTGCTATGTTACCATAACATAGCTATGGGAAAACACCCAAATTTGACACTCTAGTACGGCCAAACTAGAAAATGGCGCCTATATTTACCTATACCA
>NW_024000043.1:0-3958 GCF_014805625.2 Glossina fuscipes
CAAAAGAATATTAGAGAAGCAGCCAAAACTGATTCTACGTTTCTATACCTTAAATATCGGGTTTGAAATCATATCATGCATATACGAAAAGCAATTTAAATCCAATGATAGTTTGCCCATTTGACGGCAACTTGCTGATCATTTTCCGAAGCGTTGGTATACCGTATGTTCACCATCATCCAAGCCAATAACAAAGGACCATTTTCAGGATTATGACACATACGTGTTACATCTTTGTCAAAACTAAGAAATACTATAAACTTTTGAGTTCATGTTAAGAACAATTTAACTACCATATTCAGATCTGCTGCCCGGATGAGGTAAATCTATCTAAATGTTCGCGAAGCTCTGGCATTTGCGGACTACGAGCAAAATAGCAATTTCCACTCAATTCAAAACATTTTGATATATAGATGCTACCGTGAGCGAAACCATGTTCATAGGCAGATTTATTTATAATCATGGCATCCTCCATGTCGTAGCCGGTATAAGAAATAACCGTCACAATTGCTTAAGCCAATTTAAGCACGGTGTACCCATCTGTCTGCTTAGCCATTCGACACTGACACATGTTACTATTAAATATGCAGAATGTAAAGCATTTAGAAAAATGAGCGAATATAGGAAAATAGTTACCGTGGCGATTGGTTGTAGTCTGGTAAAGGTATAAAACATCCACAAGGTCAAACATATTTTTTTTATAAAAAATAACTCACCCCCAAGTGAGCAATAGACCGTTGGTAACAACAGCGTTGTGATATTGTCCAGCTTCCAATACGGTAACATCCATGCCATCACGAGTGCGTACAAGGATTGGCTGCAGTGCCATTGAGTCCTAATGCCCAATATAACTAAATAATTAATAATTGTAGATAAGTATAAGTAAGGATCTGGTTTATTTTTCAATACACATACGCCATTATTGATTAATATCAATGTGTGTTGGCAACCACATCGCGAATCCATATATATTAGAGTATTGCCAAGTATGTCTCCATGAGATTTTTACAAAACTCTAAATTGTAAGTATGGCAATTGGATTTATAGTCACAGTATCAAATTTTGTCTAAAAAGCAATATATAAGATGTATTACGAAACTCTTTATGAAAAAAAAGAACGTACATGTATATACCACATATTCCAGAATACCTCACAATGGAATAGAAGCTTTTGGTGAACACATACAATCTCGAACTCTTGAATGTTAAATAAACCATGATATTCCGTAGTACATCATTGAATTTTATACACAATTGGAAGAGTAGAAGAGTGGGCAAGCCGTCGCAACTAAGAACTCAATAGTTGCGTAACATACGTCATGAACTGATTGACTTGGAAATTTTAAAGATACTCGCAACAACTTGCCTCTATATCTTTATGTGCTCCAGCAATTTTGCAAATTTTGCCGAATATATTTTTTAATATAGCGGCTTGGCGACCTTGGGAACCGTCCAACGTTATGGTGGGTATAAAAGTGACAGTCGGTCATAAGGCGTGAGTGACGGCACCATTCAATTTCAACAAATTCACCTCCACGAGGGCTGTCAAAACATCTTTATATAAGGTCCCCGTTTCCAAGTAAAAAATTTGCGGCACCACCTTGATGACTGTGAATATAACAATTAAAGAAGTGGCGGTTAGCAAGGTTTAGCGGGCCTCTGATAAAGTGTTTCTTATTGCCAAAGCAAACGACATTGCTCCTCGTAGCCCAAGTGGATGAATTGATCTATCTGAAATAAAATAGAAGTAATTAAATAAATTATAAATAGGAATAAGTAAGGGTAAATGCAAACTTATTTTTGGCATGTAGCGAATTTTCATCTTTATCAATATGAGGCGGCGAGGCGGCGACAAGAGAGCTGCACTTTACGGAGGCGGCGAGGCAGCGACCAGAAAGCTGCACTTTTAAAATGAAGACACGTTTTTTACGATTTTTTGCACCCAGTGCCTCCCTGAAGAAGGCAACCCGTGCTAGTATTGTTGCCTGGAGGCGCTTGCCGATGTCCCGTTTCACCATATGTTTCATCATCACGGCCTTGTATATGCTGCAGGCGTTATGAAATGCGTCATATACTTCCGGCTTTGCAAACTCTGGTTCCAGATATTAGTGGGTTTCGCTGGGTAAGTCTCTTGCGTCATTTGCGTCTTGTATTCTTTTCGTAAAGTCTTTTAAACATGCTTGGCAACGCAGCTACCTGCGTACGTACTGAACTAGTACGTAACCCGTGAGTAGCCAGATGTACTCCTCCTCGTGGTTTGTTAGTTGACGAGGGAATATAGCGTTGAATGTCACACCATCTAGGCAAAATGGGCGAAAACCTTCATCGGTCTGGTCTTGGTCTTCCGTGCTGCATTCCACCAATTTTACAACATGGTAATTGATTGCGGTCGATCGTCCGCTTCCCCAAAATTCCATTTGCAATTGAATTAGGCGTTTGACAAAGTTGATTATATGTAACGCTGGTCTGGTCTTCTTTTGCCCTCTAGCGCTATTTTGCAAAAGAAATATTCCAGTAAGTCCCGGCTTGTCCTGTAGGAATGGATCGTTTCGTCGGGGTAGTCCTCCAGCAGCGTATTCATTAATGCAGTATAATTGTTGATTGTTTGGACGATGTCACTCGCTAGCTGGTCAGCTACAAAGGCGGTGCTGAAATATTCTCCGACTTCTTCTAGCACCGCTCTTTGGGCCTGCCAATTGGTTTTGTTGATTTCGCCGTCATGGAAGATTGCGTTTAATTTGGTCGTGGCGGCGTAGAGTTCGTACGTCCGAACTTCTACCTCAATGCCGATGATTCCTTGCTTAATTTTCAGTTCTAGCTTTGCTGACATAGCCGGTGCGAAAAATTGGGCTGCTTCTGTCGTAGTTCTGGCTGAGGTAATTAGTAAGTTTGCGCCTCTCCTCTTCCAATGCTCCCAGGTGGCCGAAAATAAGCGTCCAATTTGTTTACATTTGTTGAATAATTATTCAAGTATTTGTATAAAAATTTGGCCACATACGAGAATAAGCGTATAAAAATTTGGCCACATACGAAAGTAAGCGTATAAAACTGAAAATGATTCTCAATAATTCAACAGGTGGTTGCGTGCATGTGAGAATTCGCTTGTCATGGCATACCTGATGATCGATGTCTAGGGGATGGCGACATTGTTAATGTTGATATTAGTGCCTATTATGGTGGCTATCACGGAGATTGTTCGAAAACTTTTTTAGTGGGTAATGTTAATGAAGAGGGTTGTTATTTGGTGAAAAGCACCGCAGAGTGCTTGAATGAATGCATAAGCTTATGCCGGCCTAATGTAGAATTTAATGCTATAGACAACTACATTAACAAATTTTGCAAAGAAAAAGGTTTAAATGTCATTGCCGCATTTATAGGACACGGAATAGGTACTTTGGGCTTAGCAATTCGTGATACATTATCGGGAAAATCCAATGATTTCGCCACTTGGATGCCGTGGTTCCTAATCGCCGTAACAATCACATTCATTGCGATTCAAATGAATTATCTTTGGTAATAGCAGCATCAGCAATTCTGTTTAAGGAATTCGTCCATATGCGTTTAAATGGTATACTGGGTGACGTATGCGGATTTCTAGTAGTTATATGTGCTGAATTCATGTTAAATGCTTCTAAAGACCTAGACATCACACTTAACGACGTGCGTAGCATAATGCGTCCAAAAATGTAGAAAATCAATCAATGCGATGCAGAAATTTTAGTTACTCAAAATTTAAAAGAAGCACGATACTCGTATGGATCGAGTGATATGTATCGCAAGGCTTGACAAAAGCAGCGTTATCAAGTTTTCTTTCAAAACTAAATAGGAGTCTTTTTTTTGGCTATTATATACGTTTAGAGATTTTCTACATATACTCCAAAATTGAATGACATATTTTATTACACATACTGGAAGCAATCACTCAATGCAATCACTCAATGTAAATGTAGTTCTAAGC
>NW_024000044.1:0-4768 GCF_014805625.2 Glossina fuscipes
ATGGATATAGGTTTTTTAATTTCAATGCATTTGTTCCATAAGCATATTGGTTTTCTAATTTCAATGCATTTGTTCCATAAGCATATAAGTTTTTTAATTTCAATGCATTTGTTCCATAGGCATATAGGTTCTGTATATTTCTTCCATATGGATATAGGTTTTTTAATTTCCATAAGCATTTGAATCTACATGAATTTGTGCAATTTGTTAAAAATAGTCGAGTCAGCTTTTTGTTTCTTATTGGTGGTTTTTTGAAAAATTCGCGCTATTTCGCGACAGCCATCAGATAATTACCGACATAATGAACTCGTGCAAGAAAATTGACAATATACATGAAAAGGCCATCTCATTGAAATATTTACTGCAGCCGGCTAACATCTACCACGTTCTGCCATACGAGAATGTACTTCTTCAAACAAAATACCCACCAGTTGATGAGACGAGTCGAATGGTGTTCCTTTACAATAGCAAGAATGAAAAGGTTTATTTGAAGTATCTTCTTATGCGCATAACAATGTCGACCGCGAAACATATAACCAATTGCAGTGTAACTTGGGCGTATTTCAAGATGACCCAATCAAGTTTTTAAGAAAACGCGTAATTCTGCTTCACGAAATGAACGACCTTGCTCAGAATTATCAAAACAAAATCTCATTGTTGCAAAAACGGATAATGGGCATGGAAGAAAGAATCTTTCAACTGGAGAATGAAAATAAAAACTTGAAGAAGCAAAAAATTCAATAATATAATAAGTATACTTTTAACAATGGCAGATTGCGAGTGCGAGTGTATTATCCACCACTTGGATTTGGATACATCATTTGAAATTTATCATATGTACGATAGTTTTAAAGAAATGATTTTGCGACATGTACCCAAGTTGCTACCGAAAGATAATATTAATGTAGCAACATTAGCGGAATTATTTTTCTTACAAACGATCAACAACAACAACGGCAACAGCAGCAACCGGCACATGTATAATGAGAAATTTTTTCACATCGACGTTTATGAGCGACACGCTATGTATTTAAAAGATTGGAAATTTATCCCACCTGAAAAATTACGAATCTTATTGAAATTCCACTACCGTAAAACCAATTGGGAAGACTTTGCCTATTTAAAAGACAATGTGTTTGGCGTCGAAATTCGAGGAGAAAATATGAATAACTTGGAAATATTTCCTAAAATGCATATTATTAAATTTTACAAAACTCCCAACCGCATTGAATATTTTAAGAAATTATTAACTCGTGTTGAGGAATACACCAACTGTGAACGGGGCAAAAGGGAGATATTTTTCCACGTAGATTCAATACAATATGCCCAGCTAGCTGTTCTTATACCGTATGTTTTGCATATGAGCATATATAGAAACCATTTCAACATTTTAATAGCAAGTGAAGAATTTGCACGCGACCAGACACAACGATGGCCATTTAAATTTAAACCGGCCCAGATCTCCAATTATTCAAAAGGCAAAAAGCGCATATTCCATCCACCGCCCGTTGTTACTTTATTTGGAGATTTATTTCATATTGTTCCCTTACGTTGTCATAGTGGAATTCAAAGGGACCTGCCCGACTAACGAAAAGTACTTCCCCAAGCACGCTGGCATGTACAACAATTTTGACGATGACGATTATGACACCTATCAGAAAAAGCACGACGAAGACCTGTTCGAATTTAGTACACATTATAAAAATCCACAAGACATTTCCAGCAAGTATCGCGATTGGTTTATCGACTGGGCGGAAGAGCACAATTATTAATAAGCATGAACATAACATTGGGCGATATAATTGATTTTGGCCAACGCTAAGGGAAATGCACAATATTGTCCACAACAGCCGGCTCCAAATTTCAAAACTCCAACAACAAATAACCCGACTTCAACAAATTATAAAACAATAGCAATAATAAATACATTTCATCCAACAACAAAAAACCGGGTTATTCTTGAACAATTCGAGAAAAATGTAGAAATGTTGTAATTTCAAGAAAAATGTAGGGACAGCCCCGTCATTTTTATTGCTTAGTGGGTAATCCGTGCAAATGCCTCGGAGTAGATTTCGAGAAAAATTTTTCAACCAACAGCTTATAGCTAGCTGGAGCAACCCCAAAAATTTTTATTAACAAGAAAAATCATTGTTTTACATTGGTAATTCAAGAAAAGTTCGCCAACCAAGAACTCATAACTGGCTAACTCACATCTGCATTTACATGACATTTTCAAATCGGTTCTAGAATCGCGAATGTTTGTTTATGGTTAGCGATTGATGGCGAACCTATAAAAGGTGGGGCAGCTGCACGGATTCCTCAAAAAAACCGGGTTCTTGTGGCTGAGAAAGCCGGTAAATTAGACAATATCAAACCACCAAGCAGTCAACATCATAGGACCGGACTACAGCTAATATTAAATAAATAAATATTAAAAATATAAAAAGGAGGTCTGCGGAGGAGAGCGTAGCGTCTCCAGGGCGACTGATAAAGCATTGAAATAATAAATAATATTACATGAAAAAATAATTAATAATAATAAATAATAATAATAAATAATAATACATGAAAAAACATGAAAATTAATTTAATGCTTTATCAGTCGGCCTGGAGACGCTCTCCAAAAGCCATTCGCTTCGCTCATGGTTTTCCTCGCTCCAGACCTCCTTCTGTATTTATATATATGTATTATATATATATTACATATATATATATATATAGTATATATACATATAGTATAATATGTATAGTATATATACATATAATATAATATATATAGTATATATACATACATATAGTATAATATATATCTATTAGAGAATACTTATTATTGAAAAATATTTATGAAATGTTATGAAAAACATGAATTACCAGTTGTCAATATTTACCTCGTAAACAATTGCAATAAAAAATAAATAAGTGTGAGCGACAATCACCTAATTACCGACAGCAAGACCCACTGAAAAAACAAAAAATGTTGGGGGTTGCCTCTACATTTTTCTTGAATTATCAATATAAAACAATGATTTTTCTTATTAATAAAAATTTTTGGGTTTGGTCCAGCTAGTTTTGAGCTGTCGATGGAAAAATTTTTCTCGAAATCTGCTCCGAGGCATTTGCACAGACGACCCATTGAAAAAACAAAAAATGTCGGGGGCGACTCAGCTGGTTATGAGTTATTGGTGGAAAAAATTTGCCAAGAATAAAAATTTTTGGGTTTGCTCCAGCCAGCTACAAGTCGTTGGTGGAAAAAATTTTCTCGAAATCTGCTCCGAGGCATTTGCACGGCTTAACAATAAATATGAATGTTGGAAAATATGCCATGCATGACCAACTTAGTGAACATTCGTCGTTTTTCATCTAAAGTCTGTGGTTGTAATCGATCGGCCGGCAATGTTCACGAGTTTGCGGTTGGAAATTCGTTGTCCACAATAATTTCTGCGACGATCTGATGCAATGGTGGAGCATAACTTTTTTTACGTTTAGAAAAAAAGTAGTTCCTCTACAAAATACATGCAGTGGTGGAACATAACTTTTTTTACAAATGGAAAAAAATTAATGCCTGTGAAAAAATGATAATAAAGTTTTGCCATGAGAAACTTTTGCAACTTTCGATGTGTGTCTCTGCTGTTCGTAATGGAAAGTATGGGCATAAACCGTTGTGCATTATAATAAGTAGCAATGCCGCTCGAAATAATTGATTTGATTGAAAATAAAACAGATCCGTTCTGGTCAATACAACACGACATGGTTGTTAGATATTACATCGAAAAAAACCCCTGCCAGCAAAGCAGCATAGATGTTTTTTCAACTTTTTCGATTATTCGTTAAAAGATGACATCGAGTTAATGCTATTCCAAGCTATTGTAAATAACGTAATTATATTGGATGAAACATTTTATAATTTAGTAGATTTTAAAGACGACTATACATTCCAGCAGAGGCACGTTAAAGAATTTTTAAGAAAATATCCCCGCTTAAAACTTGAAACTTGCAAAACGAAACATTACCTTATCATGAATTTAAATGTTTTTAGCAAATATCTCTTCTTCTGCCCAATGTTGAGAAAATATTACACACTATTAATTGGCTTGAAAAATGTATACTATAAATACCAATTATATGTTAACAAAATGAAAAATGTCAATAATTTATTTATACGAAAAGTGCAAAAATATCAGGCAGAAATCCAATCCATAAACCGAACAGTTTCGAGAAATGACCGTGAAAAAAATATAAATCATATGACAGTGGCAGAACTTGAACGGAAAATAAAAGTATTATTCAATCAAATGTACATCATTTGTTTTATTTTGCTTTCTATATATTTCTTCCATAACGATATAGGTTTTTTAATTTCTGTGCATCTCTTCCATAAGCATATAGGTTTTTTAATTTCTATGCATTTTTGTTGTTATGCATTCTTTCATATCAATCTAAGCGCCGTGTTTTTTTTCTTATGGCACATCGATATAGACTTTGTGCTAGATATAGGTTGCGTGTATTTCTTCCATAACAGGTTCTGTATATTTCTTCCATATGGATATAGGTTTTTTAATTTCTATGCATTTCTTCCATATAGATATAGGTTTGATATTTTCCATTTTTTTGTTGCTACGCATTCTTTCATATCAATATAAGCGCCATAGTTCGCGAATTTTGCCATATCGATATAGACTCTGTGCTAGATATAGGTTGCGTGTATTTCTTCCATAAGCATATAGGTTCTGTATATTTCTTCCATAAGCATATAGGTTCTGTGTATTTC
>NW_024000045.1:0-4200 GCF_014805625.2 Glossina fuscipes
TGTCGGTCTTTTCAGTACTCCGGAACCGCTTTCGCATCACTTCGCGATGGGTTTTTGATTCTCACTATATCGTCCTACCGCTCTTCTTTCCGCTTGAGATCAGAGGTTCAGATGGCACGGATTTCTTCCATCTTTCGGTGTCTAACATGCCCGTTAGCAGTTTATCTGCCATCATTTCTATTTACAGAGATGTGAAAAGCGTGATTCTCAACACTGCCCTTGCCATAGCTCGCATGCGTTGTCCAGTCGTAAGCCGGAAATGCACAAATGTTGGATTAGGGAAGAGTAATTTCTCCGAGTTTCCAAGAAGAGTTTTTCAAATCAAACGCGGGGATGTAATAAATGTCTTGCACACGGCTAAGTAGGCCTTCCATATGTGGCAATGGATATGCATCCTTGATAGTCTTTTGTTTTATCTTGCGTGCATCTAAACATAGTCAGTTTGTGGTGCCTTTACGTACTGTGAGGACGTTTTCATCCCTTTCCTAGGCTGGGGCAGCTCAGCGGCCCAGGGGAAAAAACACAAGAAATTTATAATTTCACAGGGACTCTTTATTTCAATAATTTTCTTTATGCTTAAATTCAACTCTCTATCCCGGGGACAAAGCCGCGACCTTTCGTGTCGACGTCCCAAGCTCGACTCGTCAACTCAACTAAAACTAAAAACTAACTAAGGTTACCTTGTTCTATTCTTAATCTATTACTATCCTATCTTAATCTATTCTTAATCTATATTAGTCTACTCCTATCCTATTCTTACCTATTTTTACCCTATAGTTATCCTATTCTTACGCTACCTTACTTCCTAGCACTCCTCTCTCTCCAACCAGAGAAGGAGAACCCGTGAGGCCAAAACGAGGAACGACTTTGGGTCCTCACATTACTAAGGTAATTGGTCAATCCCAGCTACCGTTACTTTCTTCGATTACCCCTAGCACCAACATACGAGTTCGCCATAGAATAGTTGTTGTATCGCTGATGATATTGGATAATGCTTTCCTTTCACAGGTGAATGCTGTAATGAAACGTTGCTCTAAGTATGTTTTACCGAAAACAGACTATTCAAAAGATGGAAAAGTTTTTTTATCTTTACTCTTACATACGAGATGACACTGTATATCACTTAGTTGGTGAGCTAAGTTCAAACAGGTATCTGATTAGACTTTTCTCTATATGTAGACTCCAAAGCATAGCGAATATGTGAAGAGTTTGTGTGATCCGATTTACGATAGCGACGGATAAATGAATACATAACAGACCCTTCAATAATAGCTCGATAGGTACGCTTGATGGGTAATAATCTGTCTGCCTAATCAGTCTCCGGCCATGTGAAGGCTATAGTAAAAATTCTCCTAATGGCAGCTGTCGGCTCCATACTTAGCAAAAACACTGAAAGTCCTTGCACGCAACTTGGCACTGAAAATGGGACGTCCACAGTAAATAAAATGGACGTGCCCACACAAAGTTATAAACGATCCCCCCTTTTTTTCATGTTTTCTGCTAATTACCTGTAAACTAAATAACGCAGAATGTTCAAGGTTTTCTGTTCATTTCTCATATAAAGACCTATTAACCATTTAAAAATGTGTGAACTCTAATAGGCGCTTGCAGAATGACATTTATTGAGAAAAATTCACGCAATATATATTAATCAAGATCCGGCATTTTCTACAACTTTTTCCCCTCTTCGTGGCGACAGGACGATTTGGCTTGGCGGCGATGCAATCATCGACCCATTTTCGCTGTTCTTCAGCATTTCGAAATCGGTTGCCAACCAGGCCGTGCTGTATCGATCTGAACGAGTGGTAATCAGAAGGCGCCATGTCTAGTGAGTACGATGGGTGCGACGGAACTTCCCTTTCGAGCTACAATAGTGTATTCCTGAAAAATCTTGGAACATGTGGCTGAGTGCTCTATGAGGACGAGTTTGCTTCTGTCAAAACCCCATTGTGTACGTTATCATTTTCTTTAGTAAATGTCGCTGATCAAAATAGATATCAGGACCTAATAAAATAAACGTGCTCAGCCCCACAAGGAGACCCCACGGTTTCATTTTAATTTAGCCGTATAATCAATTGGGTATAAAATAGAGGGTTTGGAGAGTAGAACGCATCAAGCAAAGGACGCACGTCCCGACATTATGGATGAGGGGAGTAAAAAATTGGATCGCGGATGTATAAAATTTTCTTACTTATTAATATTTTATGATGAAAATTGATCTAAAATCAACCGGAGCAAATGTGGGTCACGCCAGTCTATTGATTAATCCCCCGTCGTATATACTGTTTCTCATAGAAAATAAGCCCGTATATGGTGGCATAGTCTAATTTATAGTTTCTACGACAACAAGTATATGTAAGAAAACCTATATCACTTAAATACATACCGATCTACACATTTAAAAACTTATATAACTTTACATATTATTTTTTTAACCGTTAAATGCATATTGTTGCCAATTTTGTTATTCTTAATTCTTTTTTAATTAAGTTATTTTTTCAAGCTAATTTTAAAATCAAATGAAACAGGAATGTAGATAATTGGCAACAATATGCATTTAAGGGTAAACAATTAAGCCGGCTTCACTAAATATTGGTTACTTGAGTTGGCGTTTCGGCTATTATCCTATATTCAGTTTTTCATGAAAAGAGAAGAATTTAGGGCGAAACGATCGAATCGTTGAATCTTGAGTGACGTTTTACTCTATCCTGATTCAGTTACCTCTATTCTATATCTCTATTTATATTCAATTACTTCTATTCGAGGAGGTACGACATCTTCACAAGGCAAACTGACCATGCGAGCTTCTTTAAAAGAAGAATAGTTACCTTTACCTGTAAAACTTAAAAAAGAAAAAAGTCTTCTAGTCGTTCATCAGTACGAATAAGAGAAACATCGAAAAAGTCGAAAACCTCCAGCCCGAAAATCGTTGTATAATTTCTTTTACATAGATTTTCCTGAAACACACTTTTCACATTTATTCATAACTTTACAATTGACGAGCAATAATACTTTAGCGAGGTATTGCCCACTGCACCATTTCGCTTAGTATATATATTCAGACCCTTCATGACTTTTTAAGATAAGACCTTATATTGAAAATGCTCGAAAAAACGGTTCAATTCGAAGGTCCGGCTTTGGGACAAAACATATCTGGGTGGACAAAATTTCATTTGAATTTCTCCGAAGTTGCGGTCATAGGTTGAATAAAAATTTCCTTGAGCAGGCATCAGACGCACAGACAGACAGGCAGACATGGTTCAATTTACTAGGTAAAGTGAAAGGCGGGTATGTTTGAAGTCCTTCCGGGCATTCGCTACAAATATATAATATATCCTGTAACATAGGGTACATATATCCTATAATAATAAGGATTTGGGTTGAAATATGATTAGTTTTTTATACCCATCGCTGTCAGATGGGTGTGTACTCAATTTGTTTGTTTCCACTATATATATAACTCCCAAAAACAAGCTTCAGGGACTCTATAAAATATGTATATTCTTGATCAGCATGAAATTCTGAGTTGATTTGGCCATGCCTGTGTGTTTGTATTACTATGTGGTGTGTGGGATTGGCACTCTCCTGGTCGCGAAAATCAAAATATCGACTTCAAATTTGACAGAGACATTGAAAGTTTCTGCACGCATGTTGGGATTGAAAATGGGTCAAATCGGTAGGAGCAGAAGCGCGCAGTGGAGCGTAAGCTTTTGGATTTTTTTTCGTTACTCTGAAATCATAAAAGGTAGAAGGATGAATTCCCAACATTTACTTTACGAAGCACTCTACTCCTTACGTGCGAAAGTGCAAAACATCCGCTATGCCCACACAGGGTTACAAGCGATTAAATTTTGTTTTTTTTTCACTTTTTTGACATTTTCTGCTTGTTTATCGTAGGGCAATCAAGATCGAGTGTTTAAAATTATTTCATATACTCCTTAAATGAAGATATGTTATCTACCTAAAAATGGGTTAACTTTAAAATGAATATGAGAGACATCGCGATTAATGTTTTCTTAATAATACCATCGATATGGGTATCAAATAAAAGAACTTGGAGAGTAGAATGCGGTAAACATAGTGGTCGGTATGCGAGATTCCTCCGCCAAATATAACTTTCTTATATGTTTTTACCTTCTTTTACACAAATCGCAATTTTACTGGCTGTATGGGTAGGTGCTAAACATTGCTAATTTAGTT
>NW_024000046.1:0-5146 GCF_014805625.2 Glossina fuscipes
AAATAACAAAACGTCTGATACCATCGGAAATAGCAACCATGATAGCATGTCGAATGGCGAGCAACTCAATAAAAGTAGAGGAAAGCTCCTCTTCCACTTTGAGTCGGAGTATTGTTTCAGATAGATGTTTCACGACCGAGAAGCCAGATACATTATGTCCGACGGAACCGTCAGTGGCATATATATCATATCCGTTGTTGTAATAAAAAAGGAGCTTTTCTTGGCATAACAACCTTATACAAAAGAAGTTGACATTTTGTTTTGAGGTAGAGATTGGTTCGAGAATGTTCATGAAGACTTTGCATTTGCTGGTACTGAAATTCAAGGGGGGAATTCAATCTAACTTATCAAAAATATGACGAAGTTTTTGATAACAAAAAGTATAGCTGCAAGTGACAGTGTCACTGAGAGATATAATTTCCTGAAAAAAGGAAGGATTTATCATCTTGACTTTAATTAACTCCTTGGCAGTGCAAAAAAGGGCTCTTTTGGAAACTGGCCATTCACCAGATATAGCATTGAGAATATGTTGAGGAGTTGAGGGGGTCAGTCCGGTACAACGCTTTAACATTCGGTTTTCAAATGCTTGTATACGTTTTTCAATATATTTTGGGAAATTGCAACATGTGGAATGTCCAAATTCAATTTTGGACCTGACTAGAGATTTGTAAACGTTCAAAGCATTTTTGGAAGGCAAGCCTGCCTGATTGTTTGTCATGAGTTTGATGATGTTGCATCCAGACTGACAATCTTTAAACGCCTTTTCATATTGCCCACAAAAGGTTAAGCTGTCATTTAAAATTCTCCTAAGAAATCGAAGAGATTTTACCTGATTAACTTGGGTACCTTTGATAAGAAGTCTGATTTCACGTTTAGAACCTTTGGCAAAATAAATAGTGTTTGTCTTGCTGGGGTTAAAATATAAATTACGATCAGCGCATGCATCGAAAAACAAGTTCGCTTTCATCGAGAGGTTATTGACAGCTGCTGGAAAAGATGAGTCCGCAGATACGATTAGAAAATCGTCTGCATATTGAAAAAAGTGAGTTTTGTCATCTTGAAGATCATGCAAAGAAGCTGCGTATAAATTGAAGAGTATGGGGCTTAAATAACTGCCTTGTGGGATACCACTGCATATTTCAACTTTTTCGGTACCCATCACCAACACACGCTTGGATAAAAAATTAAGTATCCACAGCCGCATTTGAAGAGGAATCGAAAAGTTTAGGAGAATTCTACCAAGCTTAATCAAGTTGACACAGTCATAGGCTTTGCTAATGTCCAGGGAGAGCATGACAACCTTTTTCCCTGCTTTTTTTAAACTGGCTATGAGAAAACACAATTCATTAACGCACATATTCGTAGATTTGCGGTTTTGATAGGCGTAAGACCGAGCTGGAATAATGTTCTTAGTTTTCAGGAAAGCAGTTAGTCTCTCCTTAACCATGAGGTTGATGGTCTTTATGAATACAGATATTAGTGAAATTGGTCTGAAGCTCCTTAAATCATTTAAGTCTTTACCTGGCTTGGGAATGGGAACTATTTTGATGCAAGGCAAATCAGAGGGTATAAAGTTGGTGGACCAGCAGTTGTTAATTAAAGCATGCTAAAGCTTCCTCCAGACAGTGCTGTGAGCATGTTGACTCCGTCACAACCTGCAGCAGTAGCTCTCTTTCTGGAATGTAAAACATACATTAGCTCATGCAATGAAAAGGGTGTGTTACTGATACTACTAAAAGGAATTGAAGGCATTGTAATAGGATTAACAATTGGAATGTAGCTCTTGAGCATATCTAGGTATTTTTTATTATCACGGTCAATCCATACAGCACAACCGCTTGATTTTCGACTAGAATGTCGATGACCATTGATATAATTCCAGAAGGAACGTGGGTTGCCGTTACCACATAACTCTTTAATAGCGATGGCTCTATGTGCCCTTTTCGCCTTTCTAACAGCAGACCTCCATTCTTTCAGTATTTTCATATATTCAATGTAGTTGGCTGGATTGGCATATTTACTCATTTTTTTTCTTGCAGCTTGGTATTTGCGGAAAAGTGTCGACAGGGAAGGATTCCACCAAGGTTTAGGTGAGAAGGACTCAATGTCAGGGAAGTTGGTTCTAGCAGACATGATCACAGACTGAAAGGCACTTTGAATTGATGATAAATCAGAAGGAAGATCAACTTTAGACAGACGGTCCATAAGGAAGTTGCGTGAAATGAAATTTTCTATTTTCTTGACGGAATTGTTACAACTGTGGAATATAATGGGGGAGTGCTGACTTTTGCCAATAGAAACATTGGACGTGTTCCATTTGAAAGATAAAATAGTTGAGTTAGAGAAAGTTAGATCCAAGACACTGCTAGCCGTGCGATCGCTTCGGTTACAGTGAAAGGTAGTATTGCCGTTATTTAAGACACTGAAACTGCTGGAATTGATGGCATTTACAAGGATTTTGCCTTTGTTGGTAGAGACTTGATCGTCATACAGGCGGTGTCTTGCATTGAAATCTCCAGCTAGAATCACATTTTGTTCACCGTCAAGAAAGTCGCATAATCTCTGAATCCCATCACGAAAGGTTTGCACATCGAGACTGGGTGGAAAGTAGCATGAGGCTATGAAAACATTCGCTTTCAGGTTGATGGTTTTGATGATGATGATGTCAACGGCAAAGTTAAAGGGAAAACGTCTGAAATTGACACCTTTCTTAACTAATATACTAACACCACCATAGCCATCATTTCGGCATTTGATGGCTGAGGCATAATTCGAAACTTTAACTTCGAAACAGTTTTCATCTTTCAGAAAAACTTCACTTAAGATACAAAAATCAATCTTGTTTGAGTTTAAGTAAAAATCTAGAAAAGATAGGTTACGTCGGACACTTTTAATATTATATTGTAATTTGGTTATCATGTTGAAACTTGAGAAAGAAACTCAGCGGATTTCCTCGTAGTACTGGATGCTCGAACGGGGCAAGAAATAGCACAGACAGACATTTTTTCTTCAAATTCTTTAATAAGATTGTGAGGGAACATCGGACGGATACTTTCTTGAATCGTGAGAATCAATCTTTCAAGTTCTGAAGATCGCAAATAGTTGTTTGAAATTTTCGGTCCAAGAAGGCTTGTTCCAGACGACTTGGGGGGTGTATTGGGAGAAGGCTTGGTGGGTGATTTGATAAGAGATTTGGAGGTAACCAATTTTCTTTTGACGACAGCATTGTATTTGTTTTTGGTTAAGATTTTGTTGGCATTTTGATTATCATCCTTGGTCGAAATTGCAGACGTGTTCCCCAGTGGAGGGAAATTGCCGTCATAAGTGTTGTCATCGAGACATTCGAAATAATTTTCGGAAAAATTCTCTTTGACCTCTTTATACGAAAGATTTTTAATCGCCATTATCCTGTTGACGTTTAATTCAATTTCCCTATTAGGGCAACACTTATTGAGAGCGTTGTGCTCACCTGAGCCACAGGACAAGCACTTCATCGCCTCACAATTTGCACACTTCGGAGACTTTCCACAGTTAAGGCACCTGCTCTCTTTAGCTTTGCAGAATTTAGATACGTGACCTTATCTGCCACACTTAAAGCACTGCTTTAAAGTGGGTACAAAGTATTCGACCGGCAGATTACAATAATTAAATTTTATTACCTTAGGGAGGGCTCTTCCTTTGAAGCCAACTTTGATGCTGGTTGTGGGAATCCACTCGTCTTTGTTGTTGGGATTTCTTCTTTGGAAACGGACAGCGGACTTAATCGGGATATCGGATACGGCGTTTTCAATTATATCATCGACACTATATGTGCATGGGACGTTTCGAATAACTCCAAATCTCTCAGTGAACGACCTCGGTATATACGCTTTTAAATTCTTTTTATTAAATTCATTATTCATAACAAAATTGTTGGCATTGGCAGCGGAGCTGAAAAGCAGTTTGGCTCTACCCCTGCTGACAACTTTTAATTCTTTCAAGCCGTACATCAAGTAATCATAGAAAAAGAGATTGGAGTTAATATTGATGCGATTTCCTTCTGCGTCCTCACACGTTTCGACAAAAACGACAAAATTGCAGTTGGAAAGGCAATCGTACAAATTAATCTCGAGATTTGGGGCGGCTGTGGCACCCAAATCAGAGGGCTTGTCGGTAGCCTGTTTACTAGGCGGAATTATAACGTTTGCGTTGGCTTCTCCGTTATCAGATAAAAGAGTATTATTCTCACCCATTTTCGATCTCTTGGTGTGCCCAGTGGCGTTCATGTAAAAATTTTCAAAACAGTCTCTATTAGTAGTTATAAGATCAGACCCAGTCTCCATAGGGAGACGGGCTGATGTTGTTTTGGTTGTTGTCACAGGGAACACAAAAAGAAAAAATCACAAAGAAAAAACAAAAAATAATAATTGAATATATGTATTGGTTCTGAATTTTTCTCCCACGAGAGATTCCTCCTCCTTCCCTCCTTTTCCTTTTTAAAATTGTTTTCTTTGGTTATTTTATTACTTTATTAAACCTCTTTTCCTTTTTTCAAATATTTAAAATCTTTTTCTTCTTTTTTTTTTTCACTAACACCGGTAAACACAAAAATTATCCAGCTGCCGTTTGCGGAGATGATGTGTTGTGTCAAGTGTGAATGAAATGCGAATGCTTTCTTTATCATGTTAAACGATTTACTTCGCTAAAGTCCTTGTTTATAACCTACAACGCATCCAAAAGGAAGGGTTCACACACAGTTATACGCTATTCCTGTTTTAGAAACAGGATCTAAACTTTGCCGACTTTTTACGCGAGTTTGTAGGAGTTTGCAAATCATATGGTTTTCCATAGGACTCAAAAATAAAGCAAAATGTGCAAAACGGGCAAGAAGAAATAAAGACAATCTGTTTTTTACCAATTTACCAATCTGTTTTGTGTTATAAGATTTAAAATTTTCAATTATACTCCCTAGTATTTTAAAACAACAAAGGCGGATTATTTCCAATTTTCATAGACGAGTCGACTTGTGTTCAGTGTAGTGCGTGTTTTCTATTCGTCTGCGTTTTTTCAATTGTTTCGGTGTTTTCGGTGTTTTTGTGTATTTAACTTCTGTCTTTTCGGTGTTATTGCTAAAACTGGTTAACGCGGATATCGCGTATGTGCTTTT
>NW_024000047.1:0-1412 GCF_014805625.2 Glossina fuscipes
TTTAACACCAAAAGAGCGGGAAATTTTTAAGGGAATGTTCAATTCCTTTGCGATGCACAAACAATGGTCAATTGCAGATGGTGACTTTGGAATTTTCTTCGCAATAATAATCTTTCTTACGTCATCACCGAGAATGGATTTGTTTGAATTAAGAAGCTTAGGGACTATTTTAGCTTTTAACTCATACAGTCTATTTTCTAAAGTTGGGACACCAGTTTCAATTATAATATTATTTATGGGCGCCGTCCGAAAAGCATAACAACTTGCTCTAACGGCTTGGTGATAGACCGGTTTAAGGATGTTGATATTCGATTTGCAGCTATTGCCATAAATTATCAAAGCATAGTCACTCTTGGTTAACACAAGCATTTTGGTAAGATAAGCGATAGGGTTAATATGCGCATGGCTTCTCCAAGCAACGTACTGTATGAAATTTACCCTTGTTAAAAGAAAGTTTTTTAACCGAAGGCAGTGTGCTTTCCAACGATAATTGTTTGAAAACGTGAGCCCGAGAACATGGAGCGTCTGCACATTTAGTACTTGTAAGTCGTTAATATGCATCAGTAGGTTTCCTGCATCGCACATTTGTTTTCGACAAATGTGCATTTTTTTTGATTTTTGTATAGAGATTATAGCTCCTGACGAGTTTGCCCATGTGGAGATCTCACATGCAATAGATTCGAGGATGTTGATTGCTTTTGTGTTGTCTTTTTCTTTTGTAAACATGTATACATCGTCCGCGTAGAGACAATGTTCCACTCTTGGTACACGGCAAAGAATTTTGCTAATTTCGTTGAAAGCGATCTGGAAAAGCGTGACAGAGAGAGGAGATCCTTGGGGAATGCCATTCATTAGTGGAAAGGAATCAGAAAGATGATTGTTGATTCTAACTTTGAACCGCCGATGCGACATGAATGATTTGATGTAGTTGAAGAATTCGGGTCCAACATTCCATGATTTCAAGAGTGTTAAGATAACATGAAGACCAACTCTGTCAAATGCTTTTTCGAAATCAATTGAGAGAATTGTTACGTGATTCCTTCGGAAATTGCTTTGCTTGTGAAATAATCAATATGTAACAGAGCGTCGATGCACCCTCTACCCCGCTTGAAACCAACTTGTTGCTTTGTTATCAGGTTCTTGGACTCAAGAAACCAAGATAATCTAGATGCCATAATCTTCTCTAATACCTTAGAGAGGCAAGGTAAAAGAGAAATTGGGCGATAATCTGATGCGATGGAGACATTTTTTGACTTTGGAATTGGAACAAGTGTTGCCAGTTTCCACATGTAGGCTATATGGCCAGTCATGAATACCGTATTATATAGGGTCAGTACTTTCCAGTAATTTCTTTTTATTAGACTGAGACATAGCACTGATCATTTGGTATGAGATGCGGTCTAGACCAGGTG
>NW_024000048.1:0-1598 GCF_014805625.2 Glossina fuscipes
ACTAGCTGCATGTATTCGAAAGCAACGTGACGTGTACATGCTCTTTATGCACTCGTAAGAAGAAAACTTCATATAGTAATAAAGTGTATCTGCGAATTGTGATTGCTTATCACCTTCAAAATCCAACAAAAAAATGTTAGATTCCAATAGAACATGCTATGACTAGTACCACGGCCCCCGCACATGTAAAGGTTGTAAAAATAGCGTCGTGAGCTAAAACGTGTTCTCATCTTTCAATAAGTTTTATATAGGAAAATAAGAAAAGAAGTGATCTCATATATGGGGCATATTGATAACAAGACGAACTGAAGCGGAAAACGTGTCCGACTACTAGGCATTGCGAATGTCATTTGAATTCGGAGAATATTTACATTGAAGCATAAGAAGAAGCCGATACATTTTTAAACTTGCAGAAACGACTTTAGTCGTTGCATATTGGACTCGGCACTTTTCCCTAGTTAAGGATTACGCGATAATATATGGGAGAAATGTGTTCGTTTAATGTAATTTAAAAAGAGATCACCACCGAGCGGTTAAGCGGGTTTCGAGCCCACATTTCTAATTACGTTGACCTTCTATTAGACCTTTTTAATGGCTTTGGCTTTCTATTGGCCACCATGATTACATTATTTTAGAGTATGCATAAATAAATGTAAACGAGAAGCGAGGCGAAACGAGAACTTTGTTCCCCGCATCTGTCCTGAGAGTGAGGATGAGGAGGAGGATCATCATTTTATTTCATTTAATAATCGAAAGTCTATGCAAAGGGTGTGTCTTCTGGACAACAGAATCACCAAATTTTTACATATAATAGCTGTAAATACATGTCATGCTATTTATGATAAGTCTTTGGTTTGTCGGGCTGTGGCTCCTAAGCCTCGTTAGCTTTTAAGTAATTCCTTTATTAAATTATAATAAAATACTTGGAGTAATAATTCGGATTTAAGCATATGTGAAAGAGTGAAATGGAAACGTGAACCTCTCAACTGCGTCAAGTAGGATTTCTTTATTTGCATGTTGTGCAATTTTATAAGTAACGTTAAGCATTGTTTCACTGTGTTCGGCCGACCTCTATTTAATTGTTCTATAATTTAACAGTAGTTACTCTCAGAAATTTCTTTTGAAAAAATGCGAACGTACGTTAGAATGTATGTCGTCATTGAAAAGATCAGGCGATGGCTTAACTTCGTGTCTTCTCTACGAGGAACTCAAGCACAAACTTCTTATATTTTAACTAAACTTATTTCAAATCTTTGAACTCGGTTCTACACCATTAATAGGGCTCGGCAGAGAGCGAAACAATTGATAGTGAGAATCCAGGCTATACGGAAGATGTATGAAAACTTCGCAGTTGGTTTCTATTAATTTTTGGCACGCCATTGAAAACGTGTATGGTCTGGCATTACCGTGCGGATCGACGACGCCATTCCTATCGATTACTTCTGGACGATTTATTTCAAGTTCTTCGTATCAATTAAATTAGGGATGTCGGTTGACATTGGAGAATAGAGTCGCGCTTCCAGATTGTTTGCTAGTGGATCAAGTGCATACTATTAACTTGCGTATTGTCAATCCAGGCAATCTGGTCCATCTTAGGC
>NW_024000049.1:0-1129 GCF_014805625.2 Glossina fuscipes
AATTATCCTGGTCCTGATGGCGTTCAGTCTGCCATTCTCCAGCATTGGGATGATTCACTATGTTCTCCGTTTACACATATTTTTAATATTTCTTTGAAAAAGGGTTGTTTTCCATCGATTCGGAAGAGTAGTTTCATATTACCTCTTTGTAAAAGTGGTTTTCGAAAACTTATTAAGAATTATAGGGGAATTTCCAAACTTAGTTTACTTCCCAAACTATTTAAACCACTGGTAGCAAAAAGGCTTACTCCGGTTTTAGGGTAAATCATATCGCACTGCCAGCACAGTAAATGTAAACATTCAAAGAATTAAACTTTCTAAGCAGGAAATTGACCCGAGAGCGCATGGAATTTATGTATGCAGGGAAGCATAATTTATCATCGATAATGACATCAACGAATTTAAAGATATTTACAATTACAACATCTACCCTTAAAGCAAAATTCAGACGTAGATTCGGGGGTCGACACGTTATCGAAAATGTTTTAGGCCAATTCATCTCAAGTTCATTCAAAGTCACTTAACGGAAAATACATTCCAAATGGTAGTGATTGTTAGTTTGGTATTCTTCTGAATTATCAACACTCCCCGTAAATAAAATCTGCAATTCATCAAAGGTAGGTCTTACACGAAGTTATCGTAAACATATTAAAGGAGTCATTCGCGTACACGGTGAAAAGCAAATGCCCATAGATAGATTCCTGAAACACACCGCTTCGCACCTTTAGCGGCTCAAATTGTACACCACCAACAAATTCAAATTGTAAACGATCCAAGAGGTGGGATTCTGTCAGAATTCGAAAAGATGAGGCCACCCCAATCAAAGGCTGCGTTAGAATTAGCGACAATAACACCGAGACATGCGTATTACTTACTGTATGTCGCGCTGAATACGTAATAGTCGGTAGGAAAGAAGTACTGCTGGAACCTTTTCTAAAACCATGCTGCCTAGGGAGTTATTGTCAAAATGGTTGATAATCTGATTAATTACGCGTTCAAAGACATTTGAGAGAATAGGCAAAATTGAAATCGGCCTAAGATTCGAGAGATTAAATGACTTGCCGCTTTTCTTGATAGGGATCAATTCCAGGCCGAGGGAAACTTAGATTTAGTAAGAATGTGGTTAATA
>NW_024000050.1:0-2941 GCF_014805625.2 Glossina fuscipes
AAATTTGTTTACAATTATTAGCACTATTTGGTCCACTAAATAGGAGGAAATAGATTCTTGGCAACTCTGGAGCTTTGCAGAAATTTCTTTTTTCTAACGCAAAGCGAGAAGCACATTTGTTCTTTACGATAATTACAATTTTAAAAGAAATTTTTTGGTATGGAAGACATAAATACTAGCTTGGATAAGATGTTGGCTAAATTTAATGACAGTATTACACACTCTGCTCCCAAAAAATTAAACTTCGAGTCATTACATGAATCTTTCAGTGACTCCAGGATGGGTAAGCGTGTCTTTTATAGAAAAGAAAAAATAACGCGAAATATTTCAATAGTGTCCAAAAAACGGCGATTGTCGGAGAGCTATGAGGAAAATGGGAATGTCGACCCCAGCCACAGCAATAATTCGTCCTTAAATTCAAGTACGGCCCCGCCACCAAGTCCCTGGGAAACACGTCGTATGAAAGTCGACCTAATTGAAGCGCGAACAAGGGTATATTTCGTTATTAACCCAACCTGAGATTCCAATATTTTTTTTTTGGTTTATTTTTACAGATTGCCAAGTTACGTCAAGAAATTGATCGTTTGCACAAATTAAAGCAAGAATCTGAAACTCTATTAGAAAACCGTGTTACCGAATTGAAAAAGCAGTGCGATTTTTCTACTAGCAAAGTGCAGGACTTGGAGAAGCATTTACAGGTGATACGTAAACGTGAAAATGTAGCCAAACAGGAGCTTATCAAATCACATAGTGAAGCACAGCAACAGAAGAACAATTTTGAAGACACTATTTTAAAATTGCAAAAAGCTAAGCACGAATTAGAAGATGACGCCAGGCTAATGCAAAATAGCATGTCTAATGAATTGAGCGAATTTAGACGGCATGTGGAGAAAATAGAATTGGTGAAAAATTTTTATTATAAATTTCTTTCTAATCTGTCATTAATCTTTTACTATCGTAGGAGTTAGAATTAAGTGCGGATGAATTAGAGACAGTTAAACATCAACTATCCGATTATAAATCCAAAGCTTCTGCTTTTGACGATCTGAAATTGCGTTATGAGCAAACCTGTCAAGAACTTGAACTCTCTAATTCACGGGTCAAAGAATTGGAATTTGACATTGCTTCTTACAGTGATTGGAAAGAGATTACTAAGAATTCTCAGGCGCGCTTGCTCAGCATACCGGACATGGACAAAGAATTGGAACGACTGCGTTCTAATAACAAACACCTTCAAGATTTATTGGGCAATAAACTGCTATTAGAAGAGCAAGTTTATGATTTAAGACAACGATTGGAAAAAGAAGAAGGCGCTCGTTCTGAAATTGCTGCCTTGGAAGTACAATTAAAGCACTCACAGCATGAACTTAAAGAGTGGATCAAAATTGCTCAAGATCATTGTGCCCCAAATACTCTGGTTTCCCCTATAGCTTTGCGAGCTCGCGTCGAGGATCTATTGCAAAACGATGTCATTATGATTTCTGAAAAAAATTCGAAGCTCACGGAAACAAAATCAATAGAATCCGAATTATTAAATTTCAAGCAAAAATGCGACATTTACGCCAAAAATGTGGATGAGTTGAATGTGGCTCTAAGACGTCATAAAGCTTTTAAAGATCGTATTCAAAAGAAGCTATTATTGGTATCAAAAGAACGTGATTGTTATAAACAATTGCTGGAGAATTTCGAGAAAGATCTTACTATATCCAATTCGGGCGTAGGAGATCCTGGCTCCACCGAGACGCAATTAAGATGTCGTGTGGAAATGCTGGAGAAGACCTTAATGGGTTACAAAGATATGTGCAACAACCTGGAGAAAGAACTACACATAAATAAAAATTTAAAAGCCAGCGAAGCAAGTGGGGAGAGCATCATTCCTAACGTCGAAGCTACAATAGGTTACGAGCACTTCAAGAAGGAACTGGACACTTTGCGTGTGGAGAATGAACGTTTAAGAAGACGAAAGGAGGAACTAGAGCTAGAATTAGAGCGTCATTGCTTGAAGAGTGACCTCAATACCGAGAAATATAAAGTTGTTCACATGTCTATCAACCCAGCAAACGAAGCCTATCAAAATGCTGAGAATTTGATGGAAAAATTGCAGGCAGAGGTAAGTAGGCAAAATTAAGAACATCAATTTATCTGAAACTTTTGTTGCCGTTTACGATTTCGTAATTAAGGTATTGAATACTACAAAGTCTATAGACATGCTTGAAGGTACATTAAGTAACCCTTTCAAATTGTATGCAATGCTACAGCATTGGCTTGCATCTTTATATGAGAGCAGAATGTAGTTTTGGTAGTTTTACGTAATACATGCTTTAGTAACTGGTAAGATAATTGGGTTGCACTTTTGTGCCAAAAATTGTCTTCCTGAAGACAAGATTTTGGAAGATATGCGTTCAGGGCATAAGAGGGGAGAGAGGAAGTACTGAACTACAAATGTTATGGCTGATTTCTCCTATGCCGTGAATAATAATTTATTGTTAACAACGCCAAGTTCTTCCTTTGGTTTACGTTTGACGACGGTCAAGTTCGTTACGTATTATTTGCTTATTCGGTATCAGCGTGTGAAGGTCGCCTTTTCTTTATGGGATTAGAGCAGCTCAATTTGCTCTATTTTCGGGCCCATTTTGTTCCTTATCAATGAGTCAAACTACATGGCAATCTTTATTGTGCCTCAACGCTTAAGCTACACTTGGCTGTCAATAACTGTGCCAGATATGTTTTCAATAAACGCAAATACGCTAGAACATCGCGCTTTTCACCATGGACTTAAAATGCTGTTCTTTCATTGTTCTTTCGCTTCTTAATAGGGGCTATTTGATCTTTATTTACAAGCTCATTTATATCTGTACGCCTATGTATGTGCGTACCTATTTGAGAAAATTCGGTTCGTTGATCCAATTTTAACGATGCAACCAGACGCAAACCTTTTAAA
>NW_024000051.1:0-3099 GCF_014805625.2 Glossina fuscipes
AAAAAAAAAAAAAAAAATTGCTTTACTGGATATTTTCTTAGAGGCAAAATTTAATGTACAACTTTAATATTGTTTAGGCTCGCACACCTACAGTTTCGGTTATGAGATCAATAACAAAGCAAGCGGTAATATACAATTCCGTAATGAGAGTAAATATGGTAATAATACAGTACAAGGCTCTTACGGTTATGTACAACCTGATCAAGGCCTTATTGTAACACATCACTTTACCGCTCGCGCTGATGATTATTCAGGCCAGATGGAAATTAGAAAACCCGTTGAAGAGGATATCACCTCAATAGTTGATCAAATAAATATAAAACAGAATTTAACCGATATTCTTTTACCCGTCGAGCCTATTAAGGCAAAACAAGACATAAACTTGAATCCGGCTAAACTCGAACAAGAAGTCATCAATCCTGTGGTATTAGAAACAATAGACGGTGCATTGCCTTTGAAGGGAATAGCAAAAGATGAAAAAGGTTTCGAAAATTTAAAAACTAAACCTGTACATAAGTTTATACCTACCGGTTTTCCCATAATACCGTTTCAATTGCCAACAAATTACACAAGAGTCTAACGACTACATCTGATCACACAGCTAATAAAAACTTAAGGAAATAATTAATGAAGACGAGACGCTTAATCGAAAGAATATCGTAATTAAAGAAGAAGCAAATCATAAAGACAAGCCTGATAATTAATTTAATGCATTCTAGTAGCAACAAACTAAAAAAGCATTTTTGAAATTTAATCCATAATACCTTTCAACTATGCCTGCTCCAAGAAACGAAAACTTCGATTGTTATTGAAAAGATCATTAAAGATCATCTAAGGAAATAAACAAATCAAAAACGAGAAACAAATGAATACCTTATTGATGGACAAAATGAAATAAGTCATCCCCTGCTGCCGAATAAAAATGTTGCTTATACCAACCAATGAAACATATTACGTAAATTTTATTCACTTTTTCCACTTCACCGTATCTGTGCATTTAAAACACTTGAAGTCAAAGCGTATTCTCCAATTTAAAAGCACGTTTTAATTTAAAAGAGATGGGCAAAGTAACGTTAAGTAGATGCCGAGTCTAATAACTGGTAGGTTGCACGTGACTTTTAACATTACTATGCGATCATTTTTGTTGGACACGGACCGCCGTCATTTGAACTTTGAGTTTTTATTTATCAAAGTGTATTGAATACGGAACATAAATTTACGAGCGCGAATACCTAGCAAAAATGAAATTTTATTCGTTTTAGTCTACATTTTTCGACGGTTACCTTTTCTTCGGTTGATAGGAAAATTAATTTTGAATATCCCGCCCTGCCGTTAAGTTTTGTTTTGTTATATTCTATAGATAAGTTTTTATGGATTTAATTCAACTTAACCGCAAGCAATGATAGTAAAGTTTATAATTATATAAAAATAAAATAATTAAATTAAAAAATCGATATGTAAATGAGGAAATAGAAGCAAAAAGAAAAGAAGAAAAATTCAAAATGAAAAGGTACACGTGCCTTCCTTCGCAAGCGATACGCATCAAACTGATCAATGTATCACTGAACTGAGCCGAGCATGAGCATCCTTGACAAAAATATTCATAAGAACAGCATTAAGTTTATAGACGGGTCGTAACTCGTCTTTATTAATTACACATTTTTAGTCTAGCTGCGATATCGGCAATGCTTGAATAATAAAAGAAAGTAAAGTTTACATATATATATATATATATATATATACATGTATATATATATTCTTACAAAAATCGCACTGAAAGAACACAAACCGATTTTCTAAGAAACTGAATTCGAAAAATATATAAATTCATGATACTTTACCTGTCACGCAACTGGCGACTGGCCACTGGCGGAAAGATAAACAACAATTTGCAGTGTAATTGATGGGTACAAAGCCAGGAACTAACAGGGAAATGTCACAATAAAATTTTGTTTGGTAAATTTCTTGCAAAAAGACATATCAGCAAAGTGTTTGCTGGAGAGGAGAAGTCAATCGGGTCAGACGAGTGATATTGAGTGTATCGTAATATTTGAACGGGCAAGACGAGAAGAAACACTAAAACGTTGCTTATATAAACTCCTGTAAATAATCGATTTATAAATAGATCTCATAAAAATTGTAAAGCAAATGTAGATCGACGCAAATATCACAATTCAATGATAGAAAATTAATCTCAATAGTAGCTCGATACAAACTTGCTGTTAAACTAACAGATAATATCACAAAAAGTGTTGTCACCTATTCGAGGTTTTTAGAAAGGATTCCAAGTAAATTAAATAATTCATAATTAAGTTTACATTGGGAAATTTATACGAAAGATTGCCGACGGTTTACGAGACGGTTAGGAATATTTAAATTTGGCGAGTCAATTACACATTCACATATCTGTCAATTTCATCTAAGACTACCTAAGATAAACCGATGTTTCTCATGCAAAACTAAAGCCATTAATAATAATCTGTTTTCCTACCGTGTCAAGGTATATTCCTTAATGTACAAAGCAAAAGTTTTTTATCCACAGATTCGATTAATTGAACATGTCAATGATAACGTGGCGATCTGCAACGACGAAATATTCCAGTGTTGGTCTAACGGAACATATGTGTAGCCTTTTTGCAATATGGATCGCCCAATTCTCTTTACCAAAGCTTATTACGCTTTAAGTTTTATTAAAGCCTAGCATTCATTTGACTTGATTTCTAGAGAGTTCAATCAATGTATAAATTAAAATAAAGTTTACTGTTTTTTATGAATAATATTTTATTCTCAATACTTGTGCCCTTATGAATGTACAGAAATTGTATTTTTTCTTTTCATTTTCTACCCATCGTCAAGGGATGCGGTAATATTCATTTTCTCAAAGCGTTTCCTATAATCTGAAGGAAGTTTCAGACATCGTTTAAAGTAGATATATGTTCTTTTTCTGCATCGAATTCTAAATTGATTTAAACATGTCCTGCTGCCCATCTATAATATCTTTTCTTGGTAGTCTTTGCGCGCAAGTTAGCAGTAGAGATGGGCCAAATCAACCAAGGAGCACTTCTACAGTGCAACGTTAACTGGACAAAGCTTTACTTT
>NW_024000052.1:0-1404 GCF_014805625.2 Glossina fuscipes
TTAGGAAAAATAATTACCCTAATTGGGATTAGTAAATGACGTCATTTTAAATTCATCAAAATACATTATTACTTGCGGCATTAAGAGATTCATCACCCAAGGATTTGAGGATTCGAGAGCTATTTTAGCTCTTTTCACAACCACCACTGTAAGGCGGCGATACGCTCATGTGGTTTTTCTTCATAACTTACCTAACACCCAAAAGTAAGCTTCAGAGACCCTATAAAGTACATGTATTCTTGATTAGCGTGAAATTCTGAGTTGATTTAGCCATGCCCGTCCATCTGTGTGTCTGTTTGGTGCTTGTTGTTGGCACTCCCCTGGTCGAAAAAGGGAAGATATCAATTCCACAAATTTGGTGGAAACGTTGGAAGTTTTCCATGCGTGTTGGTATTGCAAATGGCGCCGAACCGATCAGAGCAGAAGTCCGCAGTGGAAGAAACTTCCATTTTCTTAACAAAAATTTGTGAGCATTTGCTGATTAGTAAGCAATTATAAAAGTTAGAAGACTGAAATTTCCGATATTTACTTTCTAAAGCACTCTACCCTTCACGTGCAAATCGTATTTCCTTCTCTTTTTTGAGACTTTATCATAAGGCAAACAAATGAAGATGTACTATCTGCCCAAAAAATGAATATCGTGGGCACCGCGATCTAGTGGCTTAAAGTTTTCTTAATACTACGAGCGATGTGGGTATCAAATAAAAAAACTTCGAGTGTAGAATGTGAATGGTATTATAGTGCGAACGCGTGACTCCCGCCGACTATAACTTTCTTACTTGTTTTTTTATCAACATGTGTCACAGTTTATTTGGATGACACCCTGACACCCAAGTCACCATAAAGACCCTGAAGAATAAGTAAAGTCATTCAAAATTAACTGTGGGAGCATAAGGATGTACACGTAATATGAGCAAAAGTACGGCACAAGAAGAGAAAAGAAAGATGCAAAAATTCGACACTCTATGTAACGTTGTTTGTGTTTGTGTTAAACACTTTATTTTTTCTCTTTTTAGTTTTCATTCAACGAAACTGTAGTTATTTAAAAGCCTACTATGTTACATACCAGAGCTTTAAACGTCATTCATATAATAATTGTATCGCTTCAAAAATTTTCATTTCAATTTGAATTCATTGAGAACGAAGTCAATGAAAAATGTTTAAGAAATTTAAATTTATCTTTTTTTTTATAATTTTCTTTGCTAACGTAATTTCAATATTGGCAAAAGTTGACTTTGCTGATTGGCTGCAGAATAATCCTAAAACCGTTCAATCTGTACGCAATGGAATGAATTTTGAGGACTTCCCAAAAAGCAAGAGCTGCGTTGTTGTTTCCCTTGTATGGTACAATGCAAGTGAAGATAATGGGATACACCACCAGCTGGGGGGGCATTCTCAGCGACC
>NW_024000053.1:0-2896 GCF_014805625.2 Glossina fuscipes
TGTTTACATGTATGTATACTTTTTTTTATTCATCATAATTATCAGTATCTTTACTTTACCCAGAATTTGAGATATTATTTTTTTTGGGAAAGTAATCGTTATTTGTGGCCGGTAATAAACGGAAATGAATGATGTTTGAAGTTATCAGACGACTTGAGTTCTCAGGAAGAATTTTATTTTAAATATAATTTTATTGTTTGTTTGCATGATTATCATTATTTAAACAATCGTAAACACGATGGAATTATTATCTCTAATTAGCCTTAACAATGAGAAAAATATATATAAACTTTGAAATGTTAAGAATAAGAGGGAGAGAGAGAGAGAAAGAGAAAGAGAAAGAGAGAGAGAGAGAGAGAAAGTGAGAGAAAGAGAAAGAACGACTGAAAGAGGATGGGAGTGGGAGGGCGGTAGTGAGGGAGAGGGATGAGGCAGATCGTGAGAGAGAGGGGGGAGAGAGAGAGAAATTTGTCTAAATGCATTGTACAATTTTAGTTAAAAATTAAATTAGAGTCACAATAACCTCTTACGATTTATTAAATCGTGATTGCTTACGCAGGCTACAATGTTAGGAATGTTTCTACGATTTTCCACTCCACTCACTTCAAGACGACGACTTACTTAACGAACTTCTTAAGGGCGAGAATGAATCCATCAACCTAACATCTTCCCTTTAGCCAGCCGTGCACTTACTTGTGCTACTGCCACAAAATAATCTGTGCGAAACGTACGTATCTTTCAAACCCGCTACTAAAGAGAATTTATATTTCACATGCCCCTGGCCATTAGTTATCCTCCAAACTTGTGATCAATCACAATCGCATTTACTATTGACATGACAACGAGAATGACAAAATCAAATCATTTGAAAAGAACTGTAATATCGTTCGGCTTCACCAAGCTGAAAATTACCATCCAAGTGTGTAAAAGATGAGTAGCTACCACAGATCCAGCAGAACATCTTATTCAATGTATTCCATTTCAATTCAGCTACAATTCCTAAACTTCCGCCAAATTACGGACACAATAACCTGCAATCATCCATCTGCAATAAATCATATATAGTGCAAAAGAGAAATATATTATTATAAAAGAGAAAAGCAGAAAAGTAAGAGAAAACCAATTTGTGTTTGCTTCCCATTCTGAAACTTAAAAATCATAAACATTGAAGTGCATGTGAATACTGCGCAGACGCAAGTGAGGAAATGTCTGTGATCATTAGTATGAAACTGTATTAATTAACAACGACACATGACTCAATTACTATCACGTCTTCCTAAGATTTGACACCGATATGGATTAAAGAGCATTTTTTATGGTTTGTACAGAGACCGATATCGAGATATGTTTATAAACGTCGTTTAAATTTTTATATGTGCAGCCCTATATTAATTAAACAATTGATACTTTAATGTACATTTACATTGTCTAAGATTTAGAGGCAGAAAACACTGAGATGGAGAGACATGAGCATTTAAGTTAATTTCATTTAAAAGGGCTGATGAATCTACAGCGCCACTTATAAGTTGGACTAAAAAGCTAATGCATAGAATAGAAATGTGCTTCTCCTGTGACGCTGAAGCTATTAGCAGAAGCCTGCTTTCATATGGTGGTAATGTGCAAAGAATTGGCTTCGAACTGATCCAATAGCATCTACGTTATGACTATAGAACATACGACAGAAAAGTATTTAAGTGTAAGTTTAACCTTTTTGTGATGTATGGATCCTGAATTCTTGGAGTAAACCTACGTTGTTAATTCACTTTTGAAGAATTTCTTATAAAGTTTGCTTCTTTTGTCTTTAAAAAACTTTAATGCCCGATTGAACCAAGATAGGTACGGGCTCCGAGGAAAATGCAGTTTAATAAGGACAAATTCTTACTTGACTGAGAAGAGTTTGTCGTACAATCAAGAAAACACATTGTCTACTTCGTCAATGGCATTATCAACAGTACGACTCGACAAATATGTCCGTAGTAGGCAGATATTTGTTTTGTTGAAGGCGAACGTAGAGCGGCTAGTGGAAGGATTTGGTCTGTGAAAGACAAGCCATGGAATTCAATGGATTGCGAAGATTGTATTGGATGAAGGAGATTCTCTGGCGTCACAAACGGGACACTACGATTTCTACATAGGGCAAGTAAATCTACGAACGCAAGGTTAAGCAAATCGTTTACTGCAATTTTCAATTGGTTATATTAGAGAAGGAGACAATCTGATGCTCGAGGCTAAACGATACTTTTGGGAAGACGAAATTCCCAATTGTTTTGACAACATCGAAGCATCAAATACCCCACAAATAAGTGACAAATGCTTCCGATAGACACCAATATCCGAGTTTGGGGAGATATAAGAAAACGTTAACAATATGAATCTAATGCCAATTATTGCATAAACAGCTAGAAATTCCATGTCAACAGGGGGTAAGAGTTGAAGCCTATATTAGGGAGTGATTGATGCCATAGCAATTACGACCACAACTACGCTCCAGATTATCATTCCTGAAGGCTCGGTAATTACGAATGAAAATACATGAAAATAAGCCAAGTATCGATGGAAGCGAAAGAAAGCACATGAGTTGTTATCAGGTGGAATGGATATTAGATGTGGGCCAAGGAGGAACTAAGTTTTTTCAGATAATTCTGGCCTCAGAATACTCATTATGTGGGCACTCCCTCGGAAGAAAAATCTCCCTCCTTTGTTGGGGTGTTCGTTTTTTGTGTGTCTCTACAATAGGAAACTTGTGTTAGTGTAATATATAGAAAATATCATACGGTTTGGTTTATTTATTTATTTAGTTTTTAGATTTCGTGACCGCAGAACCACATTTTGGAATATTTGTTACATTGATTCCAAAGTATTATAAGGATTATGACAAAATTATTACGCTTTTATT
>NW_024000054.1:0-7855 GCF_014805625.2 Glossina fuscipes
TGTATTTATTGGAAAGTTTGTTTTGTTTTAAAGCATTTAATTGCTTTACCAAACCAAGCCGGGAAAGTGTTTAAAAAGAAGGGATGTCCAATCAGAACGGACGATAGGCTTAATACACGCTAAAATGTAAAAGTTAGGGTTACCAGCCAGCGTCTTACACTTAGTTCAGGGAAATTAGCAAAGCTAAAATCTTTTTCATGATACACATAGTGTGTATCGGCTTTTCCAGATGTTGAGATGTACTATGTGTAACGATACTGTCTTTATCCCTCCTATCTGCCTATATCCTTCCTGTCTGCCTACAGAAAACTACCAGCCGCATTAAGAGAATTGGAGGCGTATGAGACCATCTGCATGCCTTTGCGGAGCTAGCTAGTTCGGTAGATGTGTGAGGTGTTCTATATTTTTGGTTCACTGACACTCCTCAGACGTTTACTGCTAAAAGAACACCATTATCTTACTATTTAGCAGGCAGACGGAACCTATTCTACCGAACCGGCATCCCTTGTGGCCCTGGGCATAATGCTCGTCCTGCCTATGGTCTCCTTCGGCGCACGTTTATGGGAGACCCCGAATCTTGTTTTTCCAATTACCATTTTTTTTATTTTTCACAATTCCCTCCCTCTTCTTCTCGCTCCGACAAAACGCGCAAAGTAAAAAAAACCAAAAAATGCGTTGAAGCACTATCTCTTGCTGTCAACTCTGTCAACTCCCTTCGTGCGCGAGCTTAGCAAACTAAGTAAAGCCTTGTCGCATTTTTAACAAATATTAAGTTAAGTCAAAACCAGACATTACGCAAGTGACTTGCGGTAAATTTAAAACTCCACATACTTTTCCCTTGTTGGTACGTTTTGAGCCCTCAGAAAAGTCACAAATAAGGGATGCATGTTTCGCAACGGGTGCGAGGGTTTGTGTTCATTTGAGCTAGTTTCGACTTTGAATGTAAAATATCAGGTCGTGTAGAAATTTGTGGATACAAAACGACTCTGACGAATGGTTACTTCGCTTGATCTACTTTTTCGCTATCATCATCGCAGTCACACCGTCACGTCCGACTTTCATTCCTCAGCTGGGTTTGCAGAGCGGACTAACCGCACTGTTATGGAAATGGCCAGATCTATGACGGTACAAGCATATGTTTAACCTGGTTCATGGACCATAATAATAAACAAATCTGTATGTATTACCGCAAAGCGAAACTTCGTATGGGGAGGGGTGTGGTAGAGAACCTTGGGCGCACCATTTTAGAACATCATTAGAACATACTGACATTCTTTGCGACAAATTTTCTTTTAGAGAGCAGATTAAATTATATGACAAAAAAGAAAGTTCCAGTGACGACAACTTGGCGTTATTTTTTCGTAACCTTCAACAGGAGCATATTGAGGGTGAGAAAAGTTTACTACATCATGAAGTCATTCAAGTTTTCAAACTGAGTGGTAAAGAGGGGAACATAAAACGTATCATAAATTTTTTAACATGTGAGAATGTATCCTGCCTCTACAAGTGCACTAAGAAAAACAAACTTGGTTTAATTGCCGTCTATGTTGATGACAAAATTACTTGATGTAGTGACAGGGAGAGCGATTTTGTACTTCAAAAGAACCTTGCCAGATGAGTTCGATGTGACAGACGTGATGTGCACCATGTGATACCGCCAATGATCGTGGAATACTCTCTCCTTTAAGACGTGATGTAAAAATTCCACTTACGTACTCGCCTCCATTATCCGAACGAAAAATTTTTGTCATGGCCTACTGAGCGCTGGACTTGCGCTCTAAATACTTAGAAATTTCCAAATACCTCGGTTTAAGGCGATAAGATTTATCGTCGATAAATGTTACAAAGTATTTTGATGCTCGAACAAAACACACTCTGAAATTGTGACACACGTTGGAATAGGCAACCTCCAATAACTTTTTGACTTTTTCTGGGACTCATTATAATATCGTAATACACGAATTTAGCAGATAAAGCATGTTTTACAATTTGTCTCATCGGTGTCATTGATTTTAATGACACACTTGCTTGACAAATCATTCACACTGCTGAAATTAAAATAATCATATCTGTTGTGCCAAATTTTATCAACATGCTTTATAACAAACGCTATCTCGTTAACTAATCACGAAGACTAATATTTTAGTTCTTTTTATAGCCTATAATACAGCGCCGCCATTATGTCTGCTTGTTGTTACTCGTTTTTCATCGAATTCAACGGCCAAACCTCTATCGACAACCCTGTTGACAGAAATAACATTCTCCAGAAACTCAAAAGAGTACAACACGTTTTCAAGCTTAATTTTACATTCACTGTCGTATATCACTGCTTTAACTTTTCCTACGGCATTGGAGCATTTGTCTAACGCCATTTTTCAGGATGTTCGTAGAAACTGGTAAACATGTCGCGGTACAATTCATTGTACCCTAATTCTCTGTCTCTGCTAGCGCTTACACTGTCATACACTGTCATAGCTTGTGTTTTGTTGTCTTTGTTTTAGAAATGAAAGAGTAGGCAAACTGTCACGTTTTCCAAAAGATTCTTGAATCTCAATACTTGTTTCGTTCACTTGTTCATACATATCTGAAAGCTCATTAGCATGGCATGTTTGTAGCATTTTCAGGTTAATCAGCCTTTTGTATAAAAGAATCTCTTGTAGTGGACCCTATATGTGAAGTCTTACAGTTGCAAATATAAACCAACTGTGTCAGTTTTACTCATAAGTAAAGGGACTCAAAAGCTTTTACATCGTTAAATTTGCAGTTATTGACTGTGTGAAACTCACCATGGATCGGAACAATACGCATCTGCACTGACTGTCATAATTATTTTCATCCCTCTCCCAGGAAATCACAATTTTTTAATTAAAATCTTTAGTTTTGGCTTTTTAGCAAAACTTTTACTAAAGCTAATGCCAAGTTATTAATTAAAGTTATTAATACATTTGTAAATATAATTATATAAAAAGTGTATGTTATCTCAAAAATCTCTGTTAAAAGCATAAAAAAATACGAATTTTTATGCTCATAGTCGTAGATAAAACAATTAATAATTAAATGAATTTTTCTTTTTAATTAATGGAAAATGTTTTTAGATTTTACATGAAAAATTAAAATTATGAAAATCAATTCAAAATAATAATAATAAAAATAATAGTGATAAAAAATACGTTATTAAAAACATTAAACTTATGCATAAATAATAAAGTAATTTTAATTAATTATTTTAAATTAGTTTCATAAATTTTTTTCATTCTAAAAATTTACGGACATATATGTTGTGTCATCGCCCTTTCACCTAATAACAATAAAATTCACATAAAACCTGTACAATATATTTATAAGCAGCAAGATGATGACCTGTAAATGACCTGATTATGATTATTTTTACCTAATTTTTATACAAATACTTGAACAAATGTAAACAAATTGGACGCTTATTCTCACATTTTTCGAATTATTGAGAATTGTATACGCTTATTCTCGTACTTTACCAATTTTTATGGGCTTACTCTCGTACTTTACCAATTTTTATGGGCTTACTCTCGTACTTTACCAATTTTTATGCGCTTATTCTCGTATGCATGTATATCTCCCCTTACAATTGTATTGAAAAAAAAAATATATATTTTTTTTCTTTTTAGTAAGCTGGCGAGAACATAGGTTCACTGGTTTGTTCATAGGTTTGTTTGCTTTTCTTTTTTTTTTTTTATTTACATTCCAAAACCTAGTTGTGTAAAATCTTAAATGCTAAATGATTTACATATAGTTATACAATTTATATATATTTGCAATACTTATTGAAACTGTCAAAACTGTACGACCAGAAAAGTATACTGTATGACCAGAAAAGTAGACTAATGTCAAGGTTACCTTATCAGCACGGAGTACAATAAAAACGAATTGGCTGCAGACTAAGTAAACTCGGCGGTAGTAAGGGTTATGCTTTCGTTGAATTTAGACATCCCGAAGTAGCTCAAGTGGCTGCAGAAACTATGAATAATTATTTGATGTTCCAGAAGGTGCTTAAGGCTATGGTTATATAAGAAATGCGGTTGCAAATTATCAATTCACCCGCCAGACACCTTGAAATGTTGTGAGCAGCATAATTGATTACGGTTGCAGCATATAGTATAGCTTGCGACAAAAAAGTATAGCTTGCGACAAAAAAGTATAGCTTGAATATCAAACATTATCAAATTCAAAATAGTACAGAGTTACCCACGCTTGCATTAGACTTACTTTCAAGCCGAACACACACTACTACTACTTCGCAGTGGTGCTGTAAAAGGGGCAGACTTTTGCCGACGGATTTGCAAATTAGTATAAAGTTTTACGTTGGTTCTGCAAATAGCAGAGGATTTAGCTACTGCTTTAATTTGATAATAAAAAAAATTATGGCGGTCTACTTTTAGGCTAACTTGCAAAAAACAAAGGTCCAACTTAACAGAAAACAAAGGTCCAAATGTTAAATGCAAAGCCGTCGGCAAAACAAAGGAAAAGGAAAAGAAAAGTAGTGAAAGGTAAGTAGTGAAATTGAAAACTTTAGGATATTTAGTATCTAATGTTTCTTTATTTTTTTTTAATAAATCTACGCTTTCATATAAAATTTCTTAATTTCTTCAATTTTACAAGAGAAAAACACACCATCAACTTGGAACAACAATAACTGACTAAATGGGAGGAATAACAAATGTATATACAAGATTATATATTATATTTCAAGCACTTGTATGAATATATGGAAAGAATTAACATCAAATTTTTCAAAATAGGGGAAAATCGAATGCCACGCCTATAAAAATTGCATAAAACTATTCAGGAGACGTACAAGGGGAGATGAATGCATATTTTTTATACATTTATATATACAAGATTATATATCATATTTCAATGTAGTAATGACAGCTTAACGCTCTCAACTAGCAACCATTTGGTTGCGTCTCGGCTAATTTTCAATTTATAAACAACCATTTGGTTGCGTCTTGGTTCATTTCCAATATATAAACAACCATTTAGTTGCGCAATACAATAATCAGCTGTTTTCCAAAGAAAAAAAATTAAATTATTTAGGAAAAGAATAATTTTGTAGAGATTCCGTGCCCTAACTCCCCTTTGGTTAAAGCAAGTTGTCAATCTGAGTTAGACACATAAAAATTCAATATAAAATCTTAGATAAATAGAAAATCTAAAAATTGAAGACTCTAACATACGACCAGAAAAGCATAGTATACACTCAGAAAAGCCTAACATACGACCAGGAAAGTATAGTATACAACCAGAAAAGCCTAACATACGACCAGAAAAGTATAGTATACAACCAGAAAAGTATAGTATACAACCAGAAAAGCCTAACATACGACCAGAAAAGTATAGTATACAACCAGAAAAGCCTAACATACGACCAGAAAAGTATAGTATACAACCAGAAAAGCCTAACATACGACCAGAAAAGTATAGTATACAACCAGAAAAGTATAGTATACAACCAGAAAAGTGCAGCATACGACCAGAAAACATTTCTCATTGATAGAAAACTATAATTTTATTATTATTTATTATTAAAACACATTTATTAAATGGACATTTTTTACATACACTCAAACCTGTTTTTGTGCGGTCTTTTTTATGCGCTTTTTTTTGTGCGATTCTTTTTGTGGGATTCTTTTTTTGTGCGGTATATGAATATCGACACATTGAATTTCGCCGAGAGGTTAGGTCAATCTGAACTGTGTTGGCATCACTTTTTTGCTATCAGTGTGTATGTACACCTTGCAACATCCATTTTCATACCTATTGCATCAGCCTATTTCATTAGGCATGCTCAATGTTTTTATGCATATATTGCATCAGCCAATTTCAATATGTACATTTTGAAAATTTCTCCTTGTTTAAAATTAGAAATTAAAATTTGTTTAAATGTTTCAATGTGTAATTTAATTATTTATTTTGTTTGGAAAGCAGTTTCTTGCTATTTCGTGAAGCTTTGACATATTTTCTAAGTGAGACTTTTTTATGCGGTCCCTCTCCGCCGCATAAATAAAATTTTCTTTAATATGCTGTGAAAAATTATTTCTTATAGCAATTTATGAAGTTTTTGAATATTCTTTTTTTTGTGCGGTTTTTTTTCTGCGGTCCCTATCAAACGCACAAAAACAGGTTTGACTGTATTTAGAAAATAATGTTAGCAGCACAAGCTAACGTTTTTATTTCTATATTACAAGCAAAAGGAAAGGAAACGAACTAATATATTTTGAAATTAAATAAGTAAAGTTATAAATACATTTGTAAATATAATTACATAAAAAGTGCCAAGTTAACGTGATACCTTGAAGAAATGAAAGCATTCATAAGAGAGATACCATCTATTTTCGTCACTTTATATATAGTAGTATACAAACATCTGCTATTGATTATCAACGCTATGAGCATAGCAGTGCTAATAAATTTTCCGTTATGAATTTACTATTCCAATGGAGCTTTTTCTGCCATGGTACAACTCTCCGGAATCGGGCCCTGGATTTTGTTTTTCACGGTGTATATGTGGTTCGGTTTCTTACACTTTTTCTGTATGTGACTTATTACCTATCTTATCTACATAGAGATTTCTTCCAATACATTTAATGACTACGGAGTCGCATGTGTTCTCATAAGCATACATACATACATTCTTTATTTGTACTACGCCTATGAGACAATGGTTTCTGACTACCAAAATGTTGCGAGGTGCATCGTTGTTGGCGATGAGACTAATCTCTAAACTTTACTGAAATTCGAGTTTTATTTTTGGTTACTAGTTCTTATTGTTTGTTAGCAACCAGCTTTGTTTAAAAAATGGTATCTTTAGCTTATTGTTACCAAGGGTGAACCACTATTTAAAATTGAGCGAATGCATGAAAATTATTAAGACATATATAATAAATGCATTAAAGCTATAAAATTAATATACTGAAATAAATGAAATTATCCCCACCCTCTCTCACCAACTTGTTTTGCAACCTAACTTCCATCCTACTCCACTAAAAACTTCTCATAAACGTCATGCTCCTGCCCTAGTGTCTTCACTCAATTTACCTCCCGCGGAGATGCTTATGGATCTCAACTCGCTTAAAGTTTTAATGGCGCTGAGTGGCCCTCCTCCCCTTCTAACTAATAATTCTAAAAAGTAAAATATCTTTATCCCTACCTAGCTCTTCTGGCTCAACAAGATGTAGAGTATCTGTCAACGTCTGTATGATAAAATGTGAGATATAAGTCCATCAATGACCGACTGGCCTTATACCACCATAGTCCTTTCTATGCTAACCTATGCAGCTTTGGCCTGGTGGTCCAACCTGAAGCAAAAAACAGTTGCGACGACACTAAACACGCCTGTTTTGAATTGACATGTTAGGGATAAAATCCCCCTCATCGCATGTCCTGTCCTACAAGTGCTGCTGGACATGCTATCTCTTTCTATATCTATAGAAAAAGGGGCTTGCTTGACATTCCATTGGAGTATAATCCTTCTGCACAACGACGTGTACATAACATGGTTGGCTGGCCATTGATCTCAGCTTTCTTAATTCCTCTGAACTAAGTATAAGACGCCGTCTGCCTTTTAGAATCCATATCGTCCAACAATTTGTCTATCCCTTCAATGCGAACATTATGGTATACTGAATTTTCTGAAAGTTAATGTGGCAACATTATTTTCAGCATTTTAAAGTGTAATAACCCTAACTTTTATATTTTATAGTGTATTAACCCTATCGTTCGTTCTGATTGGTGATCCCTTCTTTTTAAACACTTTCCCGGCTTGGTTTGGCAAAGCAATTAAATGCTTTAAAACAAAACAAACTTTCCAATAAATACA
>NW_024000055.1:0-7926 GCF_014805625.2 Glossina fuscipes
CCACAATGTCTTCTAAGTACAAAGTTGTAAAAACTTTTTGCATATCTGTCAGTTTCAAAAAACTGTAAGTAATAATTGCATTATGTCAAAACGTGAAATTGGAAGTACGGAGCTGAAGCCATTTAAATCTATTGCGGATCATGCAAAAATATATTGAAATTTTTCCGATTAGCCGGTTTTTGGTATTAATTTCTTATAATTCATATGATTTTAAGTAGTAATTATAGTGTTATTATTACATTATTAAAAATAAAATCTGTAAACTATTTAAAAAAAAAAATAGAAAAGTGCAGAAAGAAACTCAACGAAGCATAAACAACCACGATGTAAAATTTATTATCCGGTGTTTTCATGTGTAGTAAACAAGATTGTATTAAGTACTATATGTAACTATGATGCGGTTAAATGATTATTGGAACACGTACTCTACATGAAATTCTGCAAAAAATATTCAATTTGACGCCTTGGAATACCACTTTGTTGTACTTAAGCGGTAGAGGTTTTGGTTATTATTCGTCTCGGTGTTCTGAGAGGCTTGCTTAAAATAATCCGCAAAGTTTTTATTTTTTCTTAAAATTCACCTGAAAGTTACTTTTATGTACGTAAACGTTTGCATCTACGATATCTTTCAAATCGCACAGCAGTTCGATTAAATAACTGGTAGAACGCCTTAAAGTTTAAAAAAGGGGTCCTCATTTTTTCTACCACATTAACAAAAGAGCGTTAAGAGGATTAGATTTACTTAACACGCTTAAATTAATAATTTATATGAAAAAAAATAAAGACAACATCATTTTGCTTGAATTTCAGACGTTCTTGCTATATCCAATGCCAATATCCCTCTGACAGATGGATATTATAATATGGATCGTATAATATTTATAGTTATTCGTATATTTCACAGGAGAACGTTCTCTTAGAGCAAGGAAGACCTATCGTTATCGAGAAGAATAAAAGGTTTATAACAAGCCTTTTTATACTATTTGATTCAAAATCACTTAAACTAAAATGGAATGAACAAATTTTACAATTTTTCGTTTGTCATCTCGTATTCTCAGGAAAGCGTCGTTGTAAACTTAGATAAAAAAGGGGTTATTAAAGATACTTCCCATATAGCTCGTGAAACAAAGCCTCTACTGCATGAAAAACTTATAAACACAGTTCTTCCTCCAGTGCATAAAGTTTCGAAATTCGTATTTATCTATACTGCACGAAAAACTTATAATCACAGTTCTTCCTCCAGTGCATAAATTTTGGAAATTCGTATTTACCTACGAAGAAGACAATGAGCTGATTATATGTATGGCATCATTAACATTCCACAAAATTAAAAACTTTTTTTGATAATTTGAAATTCTTAGTTTTATTAAAAATTGTGTGTAATCTTCTTCGGGAGCGAATAAATTTCTTTTACTTGTATCCAAAAAAGCATAACTCCCATCGTTATATATGCATGGATATATGGATGGACTTCAATTTGATGAGTTTGTCGTATAATTGTGTCTTCCTTAAGTAAACGTTCAGTTTGTTTTACGTTGAAATTACGAATTTCGACATTTCTACAGAGTCCCTGTTTGACTAAATATTCCATTGATTGCCATGTCCAAACGTAGTAGACATCAGAAAGCTAAAGCTTTCCTTTTTTGATTGGAAAGAAATCATCGCCGGGCTTAAAGCATATTGGTGTGTGCATAAAATACATATCCAAATAATCTAAACCCAATTTTTCTAAACTTTTCTTGCAACCGCGTAAAACATCATCGTGCACATAATTGACACAATGAAAACTCATCCCTTTATGGACAGCGATACGATTTCAAATAATTGTCCTGTTATATGCAAACCTTTCTACTTTTTCTATTGAATTTGTTTATTAAGCGCAGCAACGATTTCTGTCTCATTTTTATGTAAAGAGATGTATCGACAGGTCGGAAGCCCACATCTATGGTAGTAATAACAACTGCATTCACTTCATTAGGTTTCGTTTGTACTGATAAATATAATTTAAACATTGTCAAAATAGATGAGTGAATAGGTACCCGACCTTTGTCCCTCACTTCATTCACTTGAACATTTTTGATTGTTGAATAATCATGGCCTTAAAATCTTAACAAATCAATTATAAAATCTATATCTAATAATGATTATTATCGTTTAATTGTGGTTTAATTGGCGTTGTCAATAATAATTACTATTATAAATTAATAAACTTTAAACCAAACTAATTTATTATTGAAATAAAGACATTCTATTTTTTGGTACTTACTCCACAAGTTCCTAATTCCAGAATAGGCATTTCATTGCCATTGTTCATAACTATTTTTGGTACGTTTGTGCAAGAGCAACGAACGCTGAAAGACAAGAAACGTATGTAGCGGATCGAAGAAAGCTTTGGTAGATAGATGTATATATATTCTATTCATTTCTGTTACTTCTTTTCTATAGTTTTATCCATTGTTTATAGAATTATTCGCAAAGTAAGCACAGGTTACCATCCGGATCGGAATACTTTCAGTTGTTAGTTGCTTGCATTCAACCGACAAATTTTTATATCAAGCGATTTCTTGTTTTGAACTTTCGTTACGTAAAATTCATCTAAAGTTATTAAGCAAGTTATTTAAATCGTGAAATGAGAACTTCATGACTACTCCAATAGGCTTAGAAGTGCTGACCCAAATGCGGTGCTAAAAATTTTTGGGAAAAATATAAAATGGTTTACCAGGGTTTTTAAAAAAAGTTTTGATTCAGTAAAGGACGTTGCTACGACGACTGACGTTCTTATTTTATTCACTTCTGCCTCGACATTTGATTAAAAATTTAAAATAATTTAAATTTGATTCGTAATAATGGATCGAAAAAGAAATCAAGTTTGTCGAATTTGAACCACATCAGTCATCGCATTTAAAGGTTCTCAGGAAATGTAAACCCTTAAATGCCAAAAAGACCTAATTGTTAACATTTTATGAAGAAAATTTGTTTATGAGAGAAATTTGAATCAAATGGACTTCACTCCGTACATTCCACAAAAGTGGTCTACAGTAGCAATTTAGCAGAAAAATTAACGATAGGAAATTTGGTCACGTAGGTGTACTTTTTTGATTCCAAATCATGGAAGAGCTATCATAGAAAGCAAACTCTTGTAAAAAAGTATGTGCTCGCATGAGAGTAATGTGTAATTTTGGTTTGCGAATAGGTGTAACAGTCGAACTGTTGTAGCCTGTATAGTGGTTGGCTTTGCCCGTCTATAATGTTCTTACTTATTTTCTTCTTCTTAATCTTTTAATTCTTACTTTTTCTTGTCTTGATAGGACACTAATATAGTTCATGATTAGGGCACAACTAAAAATTTAACTAAAATCAAGTGTAATCACACTAAAGAAGTAGGATGGATATTATGCACACAATAGCAAATCGAACCAGGATATGGAAGCTTAAAATTATTATAAATTCAACTATTTATTAAAAACTTTTGTTTGTTTTATGTTGTAACCTTGCATGCATGTAATTATGAACTATATGCTAATAAATGCTTAAGAAATAATGTAAACAACTTACATGCAACATAAACAAAACTACAAACATAATTACAGTATGTAGAGATGCAATTAACGGTAATAAGGAAAGCATGGGGACATCTTTGTTTAAATATGAGTGCGATAAAGTATCAATATCCATCTGCATCATTATATTATTTACAAAACAAACAAATAATTAAATTATGAGAAGCTTCCATAATGCAACCAATAGAGGTATTTATAAATGAATGATAATCCTCAAAGGAATTTTAACGTCACACACAACAAGACATGTATACATAATAAAATCGCTTATGTTTCAGTTTTATGCCTGTCTTAATTTTCTGAAGAATTAATTTTTAAAACGGATTGCATGAGAAGAGAAACTAATCGAAAGCAAAATACCAGTTGGCTTTCGCAGTATTATTTATTTTGCGTGTCTAATTTCAAATGAAACGTGTTCAACGTGTTATTAATCTTATGAATTCTCTAATTTTTGCGAATATTCCGGCACTCCAAAATGGTCGGCAATACTACTTTCCTAGACCAAAACTATTAAAAACTAAAGTACAAATTTTTTTGAGTACAATTTAAATTTGTAGTACATTTTTGATGCCTTAAGCAAAAATCAAAAAAAAAAAAAACATTAATTTTAAAATTTAAATGACAAATATTTTTTCGCAAATATTAGATTATTAAACGTTACTTCGATTTAATTCATTACCAAAAATTGGTGAATTTTGTACATAGAACAATTTTTTCTTAAAATCAGCAAAACGAAAAATACTACTTCAGAAAGCAGACATTGTAAACTAATTTTGGTTTTTGGTCTTATGGTTAACAATCTTTACATGTAGCATATAAAATAAATTCAAAGGATTTAAAAGGCTTCCGGGGAAGTGATATTATTTTTTATAGCAATTAAGGCTGGTTTATATTGTTTTTATAAAATTGATCTACGTACCATCCAAGGAAAAACAATGAAAATAAACACTACAAAATAATGAAAATGGTACCGCTTGCAAATGCATCAAATAATTTCAACATTGACTTGTCGTTATATCGGCAAATAGTATGATATAAGAACAAAATTATTTTTCTCTTGCTTTCAGATATTTGCTTTCAGATGCCAATAATGAAACCAGAGTCAGAGAACATCGAAAAATTGCCCACGGAAAGTGGTATTGCGGATCACGATCCTATGTGTATCACGACTCTGTCGAGACTATTATACTTTTTATTCCAGTCAAGTCTCAGTCTAAGTGCTCATTTTTCCAACAGTTAAGATAATTCATGGCCACTAACTTCTAACCTTTATAAGTGTATTTGCAAATTACGACAAAGTGTGAAACGATAGCTAATACTCGCATTATTTTACAGTCGTCTTGAAATTATAAATTATGAAAATTTTATTTTCCAAGATGTGTTAACTTGTGGAAGAATGAAAACTTATATGGAAACCTCAAGGCATTTTGTTAAGAAACTGCCCGCACTTCTTGAAGAAAATTTAGTTGCGGTTGTATGTACACTCTTTCATAATAAGAACGGAAATGATTTCCTGACTTATCACTTGTTATAGCTAGTGAAAACTGCTAGTCAACTCGAACGGCTTTACAAACCTTTTGGAAGGCTTTTTTTTTTTTCATATGAAAAAAAGGTCTAATTTTCAATGATGAAAATCAGATATTTTGATTCTATTTATTTATTTATTCTACTTATACAAGAAACTCAACTAAAAATTTTGACAGTCGTGTTCAATTGACTCTTAAAGTAAATCTTAAATTAATTAATATTAAAACTTAGTATAAATGCAATGAAACAAAAAAGAAGAAAAACACAACTAGCATAGAGCCACACCCACAACCCGTGCAGGACCAAATTGCGAATGATCCCTAAGTCATCCCAAACATGCATAAGCTTGGCAACCGATAATAGTTGACAACAATTCATTTTGGACTCATCGTGACATTTTAAGCTTAAGAGCTAGTTTAAGTACGACGATAGGTAAATTACGCGCATTAAGCAATGTTGCTTTAATGGACTTTAAAGAATCCGACAATGAGCGGGTAAAACAGCTCACAATTATATTTACATTCACTAAGCTTAACCAAGGTAAAGTGCCTAGAGAAGCGGTTGGCGACATTAAAGCTTATTTCGCCAAGTAATGAAGGCGAGTCAATAGCACCATTTATAACTTTGATTACAAAGGAAACGCCAAGAACAAACCTACGTTTCTCAAGAGACGGTAAGGACAGCAGAAACAACTTCTTTTCATAGGGAGGAAGGGAGGCAATTATTAGGACAAAAAGGAAAAAAATTCAAAAGAATCCACTACACTAAGTTTATCTGCAAATTTAAGAAATTTAATAAAACTTCTCCGTTATGTTGTAATTGTAACAAGAGGGAGATTAAAAATCAGAAAAATTATCTCTTAAATTACAAGTAAAATTTACACTACTGAAGCAACGGTAAACTAGCCAAGAGAAAAGCTGTTAACATCAAAGGAAGAAAAAAACAAAAAAAACCCGAAAGAGACTTACTATTGCGAGTACAAGTGCTAATCGTAAGAACCAAAATGAATATCACAAAATTTTAATGTAATTCTTACACTTTTGCAGCTTTAATACTTCTATATTTGTACAAATAATTAGCTTTAAACGTGCATAAAACGATAAGAAAAATTTAAGCAATAGAAACAATCAAATGCGTACGATCTCGCGCGCGTCAGTTGCCAGACTGAAGGAAGTATCAGAGAATCCACAAAGTACATATATTCTTGATCATCATCAAATTCTAACTCGATTTAAGCATGTCCATCTGTCCGTCTGTGTATTTTCTATTATAAACATTCTCCTGGCCGCAAAAATGAAGCTATCGACTTCAAATTTTGCAGAAATAGTGGAAATTCTTGTATGCAAGTTGGTGTTGAAAATGGGCCCAATTAGTCGAAGGACGCACCCGCACCACCACGTAAACTGAGAACACCTCTGTTTTTCAAAAGTACATTTTTTTGATTATTACTCATAAACAATAGCAAATAAATGTACAAAAATTTGCACGTTTATTTTATGCTCTAGCATTTGTGCACAAAAATGGAAAAAACTGGCCACGCCTGCCCAATATTATAGTGTATCAAACTTTAATTATTTTTTTCATTACCTTTATAACATGCAAAGGCAGGCTTAAAAAACCCTATAAAGTTTACAAATTCTTGGCCAGTTTCAAATTTGGAATGTCCTTCGTTCGTCTGTCTGTTCGTTACCGTATATGAATATATAGCTTATAAATTAGCAAAAGAATTTGGAACTGATCTAAACTATTGAAAGAACGTGCCTACTTGACAAAAAGTTTGATTTTGAAAATAGAAAAAATCAACTGCTTTCACTCCATATTATAGATATATAAATATTATATATAAATTTTATATATGCTAAGAGCAGAAGATAGCTTTATAGAGTTCAGCTATAAAGTGCGTGAAAAACGATACAATCCGGTCTTATTACAGCGTATACGATTATTATATGAATACGTATATACGCAATAAGTGCAGTATTTTATCTGAAAATTTTACGAAATTTTACGCAAGAGTTTTCATTACAAAAATATTATACTTGTTATAAATGCAACGCGATGGCACAATATTGCTTTATGTTCCTGCTATGCATTAACATTGATACAAATATTAACTGCGGCAACAGTTTTGAAGAGCTTAATAACAAGTTAAAGCGTGAAAACACCTATAAGTGGCTACCACGAAATCTGAATTGACTTGGTTTACTTTCGGTAAACTTAATTGTAGTTCAAGGAACTTCCGCACAACGCATTATCATCAAGCAAAGATATACCTTTCCAATCCAAGCTTAATTGGCTAATTTATACATCATTTTACTTATGTGGACTAATTTCCATCATAAAATACTAAAAATACTTGTTGTCGTACGAATATTTCATTTATATCGGAGAACGCTTAAACAACAGCCTCACCCAATCCAAATTTTCCACAAGTGTTTAGTGCTGTTCCTATTTTCTTCCGATTTATTTCGAAGTATAGTAAAAGTTAAATACTTTTTTAAATATTAACTTGTTTTAAGAGGATCGTCGTAAGGCGTCGTCCTAAAAACTGTCGTATCCGTTCTCTTCCAAACATCGTTCTTCTTTCAGTTAGAACAGGTGCATGTGCCAAATTTCATTAAAACTACCTGTAGTTCTCATTGTTTTCCGACAGTCGCCGCAAATTTTACTATAGGCTACTAAATAAAACTGCGAACTTTCCATTTAAATGCACCTTTTGTACGCACACATATTTAGGATCTTTGAATCGACTTCGCGGCCGACCTTTACGCCATAAATTGCCGTAAGCTGATTTTTTTTTGACTAATTCGAAGGACAGCGCTGTGGAATGGTGTACCGA
>NW_024000056.1:0-3635 GCF_014805625.2 Glossina fuscipes
TTTTAACTGTCCCAAAAAAAACTGAAACTATTTTTATGAATAGTAGAAAGTTTGACGAATTTAGTGAAACCAACTAGCAAAGAAAGACCATTTGTCTGAGGAATATAAAATTCGTGAAATGTTGTACAAGTTCATTCATCATGATTTTATATAATGTTGTTCAGTTCAGGGTTTTGTGGAAAAATGTCCTAGTAGTGAAGCATACCTTGACCAACTTGTCGCATTACGACTAAATTATATTGCCACCTTTTGACCCGAGATATATTAAATTTTTGTTAATGGATATAAATGTGCTAACAAGCGAACTATTAGTATTAACGTGTCTAATTTCTAGTTCTACAGCAAAAATGCCTGTGAACACAATCGGAAAGGAAACGTCATAATAGAACTCGGCTGAACTGGGTCAATCACGATATTCTCCTTGGACACGAAACTCGGTTGTGTACAATTTTGGGTATCTTAGATTGTTCCTCTTTTTGCTGTTTTCTTTATTTTACTTACTTACACATGAAACGCAACTAAAACAAATTAATAGTAGAATTCAATTGATTCTTAGAAGTAAATCCTACACTAACTAATATTAAATACTAGTATTATTAATATAATGAGATATAGAAAAAATATTATTATTATTATTATTATAATTTTAGACTAAAAAAACAGACATTAAGCACTAGCAACGCAGGCTATCGGCTCTAATTTAAATAAATGTACATTAGATATTGAGCTTAGTAGTATTAATAAAGTAATATTCAGATATTCTATTCTGAAGTGAGAGTTTGTCCACAACTGCAAATTGGGAAGGACGACTCCTTCAAAATCGATTGGGGAGGAAGACTTCTTCAAGATCCATTGGTGAGTTGCAATTGTATGACTAAGGCGAATTCTCGAAAATGTGTTGATCTTGGTTTTCTCAACATTTGTTGGATATAAAGGTGGAGTTAATTGAGGGTTAATGGAAGAGTAGTGTTGATGATGGTATTGTAAATTTCCTTCTGCAATTTTCTCTATAACTTTTCCATGAAAACATCCATAATTAGAGGTGCAGAAGCATCATACTTTTCCGCTCGATCAGCCTGCTCATTTCCCAATAAACCGATACGACTTGGCACCCATAACATTTTAGTTTTTCCGTCGGGTGTAGTAATTATATTCCTTAATTTGTTGATGGTGCTCCATCTCGATGTCGAAAGATCCCGAATAGCTTGTAATACAGACAAACTGTCGGTAACAATGACTGTTTTGAGCTCTGGCTTCAGTTGTGAAAGTGGAAGTACTCTCGTGAAATATGTGAATGAGAGAAACCTGTCCTGTAGCATCTACCATGGCACAAGCTGGAGGAAGACCAGAAGATTTTGAACCGTCTCTGTATAAAAGATTCTAACCAGTGCTCTCAAATACTTGGGTTTTTTCAGCTATTAGATTCCTGAAGACGTAATTGGGGAGTATCTTCTTTCTTGTGCATAGACAGTGAGATGTCAAGAGAGCAGTCTCTCAAAATCCATGGATGTTTAACACCAAAAGAGCGCAAAATTGTTAAGGCAATGTTCAATTCCTTTGCGGCGTACAAACAATAGTCAATTGCAGATGGTGACTTTGGAATTTTCTTCACAATAATAATATTTCCCACGTCATCACCGAGAATAGATTTGTTTGAATTAAGAAGCTTGGTGGCTATTTTAGCTTTTAACTCATAAAGTCTATTTTCTAAAGTTGGGAGACCAGTTTCAATTATAATATTATTTATGGGCGTCTTACAAAAAGCATAAGAACTTGCTCTGACGGCTTGGTGATAGACCGGTTTAAGGATGTTGACATTAGATTTGTACCTATTGCCATAAATTATCAAAGCATAGTCAATCTTGCTTAACACAAGCATTTTAGTAAGATATTATTAATATGCGCATGACTTCTCCAAGTAACGTACTGTATGAAACTCACCCTTGTTAAAATAGAATTTTTTAACCGAAGACAGTGTGCTTTCCAACGATATATGTTGGAAAAAGCGAGCCCGAGAATATGCAACGTCTGCAGGTTTAGTATTGGTAAGTCATTAATATGCATCAGTAGATTTCCTGCATAGCATGTCTGCTTTCGACAAATCTGTATTTTTTTTAGATTTTTATATGGAAATTTTAGCCCCTGACAAGTTTGCCCATGCGGATATCTCTCGTCCAATAGATTCGAGGATGCTGATTGCCTTCGTGCTATCTTTTTCTTTTGTAAAAATGTATACATCGTCCGCGTAGAGACAATGGTCCACTCTTATTACACAGTAAAGGATTTTGCTATTTTCGTTGAAGGCGATCTGGAAAATCTTGACAGAAAGAGGAGATCCTTGCGGAATTCCATTCATTTGCGGAATTCCATTCATTTGCGGAATGGAATCAGAGAGATGATTGTGGATTCTAACTTTAAACCGCCGATGCGACATGAATGATTTGATGTAGTTGAAAAATTAAGGTTGAACATTCCATGATTTCAAGAGTCTTAAAATAACATGAAAAATAACTCTGTCAAATCAATTGAGAGAATTCTTAAATGATTTCGTTCGGAAATTGCTTTGCTTGTAAAATAATCAATATGTAACAAATCGTCGATGCACCCTCTACCCCGCTTAAAACCAACTTGTTGCTTTGCTATCAGGTTCTTGGAGTCAAGAAACCAAGATAATCTAGATGCCATAATCTTTTCCAGTACCTTTGAGAGGCAAGATAAAAGAGAGATTGGACGATAATCCGATGCAATGGAGACATTTTTAGACTTTGGAATTAGAACAACTGCTGCCAGTTTCCACATATAGGGTATATGGCCAGTCAAAAATACGGTATTATATAGGTCCAGTAATTTCCTTTTACTAAATTTTGACATAGCGCTGATCATTTGGTATGAGATGCGGTCTAGACCAGGTGTCTTCCCCTTCAAATTGGAGAGACAACTTCCAAGTTCTAAGGTGGATATGCAATTTTCCAGGAACATGGCACATCTATCGATATTATTTGAAAGAGATATTGGAGTCCTTTTATTTTCAATGAAAGCACTGAAGAAGTTGCTGTCAGAGGAGTATTCGCACCACACTTTCCCAAAGTAATTAGAAATCTCATTTGCGTCAGTTAAAGTTCCATTGGGAGTGCAGATGGCAGAAATTTGGTTCAGGTTTGAAGTCCCATTAAGTTTGTTGATTTTGTTCCAGACAACTTTCATTGATGTATTTCTGTGAATTCGTCTCGAGAAAAGTTCGAAACTAAGTGCCTTTGATTTCCGTAATTCCTTCCTGAATAGAGCATTGGCCTTTTTGTATAATAACAAATGAACCTGATCAGGACATCTCTTAAAGCGGTGCCATAGATCCATTTTATTTTTCCTCAAAAACGAAAGCGTGTTGTTCCACCATGGAACCCTAGCTCGTTTAAAAGAGGTGTTGGATTGAGGAATAGAAAGATGAGCAGCCGTGCGAGTCGCTTTAGACATAATAGCAGCATCATGGTTGCAGTTTCCGTTAAATGGCTTTGAGTTCAAAAATGACTCCACCTGTTTGGAGTAATTGATCCAATCCGCTTTATCCAGGAGGAATTTGGCCTGTTTTGCTGGAGTAGCAGAGGACGTTGAAAGTTTAAGATCGATTATGATTGGAA
>NW_024000057.1:0-2088 GCF_014805625.2 Glossina fuscipes
GTGTGTTCATCTTCGATAATTTAACAATTTTCACTAAAAAGCTAATCATATATTTATTTATTTATATATATACATATTTTTAGATATGTATATATATATATATATTAAATATATGTATATTTATGTCTATATGTATTTGTTTATATACGTTGCGTCTTTTATTTTTTTCAAGAATACATGCCCCTGTACATTCTTCAATGAGCGTCTATTTAATCATCATTTTTTAATTTTCAAGTTTTTAACCATTTTTATTCAATGCATACATTATTCGCTTGACGAAATGTGAATAATAATTTTTTTATACAATTTTTATACCGCCGAAGTCGAATATATTCTTTTTGCTTTTTACGTTGATTTTAATATTAAATGAAAGTTATATATGCATATGTTACATACACGTTTATAAGAATTTCTTCTTCACTGCTGTTGCTGCCTATGTGTCGTATCGCGCACATAATGAAGGCATATACAATGCACAGTGCGAAAGACGGAGAAAAAATATATACACAGATTAACGTTTAGACTTATCGACGTTTCGCTTTATCAAGTGCATTCATAATTCATTGACAACCAACGACAAAAAGCCTCTGAAAAAAGAGGAATCGCTTTCACTAATTATGCTTTAACGCCATATTCGGCAGAACTACAATATTTTTGGCTTTTCAAAAAAACGTCTGCATATTGCGTTTTTGTAAAAATCACTCGACTGATTTAATTTTTGAACGATTATAAAAATGATTTAATTTTGGTATTTCACTGCGGTATACAGAAATAAAAATGATAGATTTTACACTTTCTAGAAGTTGCTGCTGCTAAAACTAGTTTACAGAGCACTGTTAATATTTTATTTTGATCTTTTTTAATATTTAAGGCAATTACTTTTGGATATGCATCTCAGTGATCACTATAAAAACAAACAAATTTCTGTTGAAACCAATTCTTACAATTACTATGTTTTAAACCGTCCGCTAGGAATTCGAGACTTACGACTGTGTATTATTTTTAAACGCCAAAATGGACGAAACAATTCTGTTTACAACTACACAATAACGTGAGCAAAGTTTCTCTGCACAGGGCGTTTCACATTTCTATTTTTAATATAGTATGTATATATAAAGCACACGAATGCAATCTTTGCATGACAAGTATTTTGACAGTATCGAAACCGCAATAAGTGAATTGCGTTACCTAATTTTGTTGCTATGCTGTGAAATTTTGATTAAAACATAATCCAATATATATTCCATTATACTAATATATTATAAGGCAAAAAGTCTATGGACGCTTATAAAGCGTGCAATGGATGAATGGACAAATACAAATATGCAGGCATGAAAAGTTGCCCAACTTTTTATTAATCACAATCGGGATCAGCAAGTCATACGGCTTTTTATATAAAACCAAATAAAAACGATTGGTTTCGAATTGAAGGGTTATGTCCAAATTTTTTTATAACTTTGTATTATTGTAAATCTTGGCTATGCACGCACCTTTTTACAAAAAAAGAATTCAAGTATTTTTTCAAACTTTATTACTACTTATTATCTTAGAAGGGTTCTTTCAGATTTGGGAACGGTAGATAAAAACAAATAACTTGAACTAGTCTATAAAGATGAAGATTACGAAAGCTATATGCCCAGCTTGAAAATATCAGTTGATGACTAGAGCAGAACACACATTCCTATGCAATTTTCTGCTGTGCAAATGTCCCTTCCCCATCACTTCATCAACCATAAGGTTACATACCCGCGTCTATGAAATAATCTCAATAATAGCATAGGCAACCCACCTAACGGGAAAGATACAATAGAACGTATTTATTTGATTGTTAGCAAAAACGCCTATTATTATAATTATAAAGTAAGACATCAATGTTTGGGGACATAAACGAAAATTAGATGCTTCTTTTTGGGCGGAGGAAACTTCCAATCGTTATTAAAATCCACAGTAATTTTCGTCCACCTATATTTTTTTGGCGAGTTCTAAGCAAACAAATAGGAAAACAAAAGAACACAAGATGAAGAAGACTACAGCTTCTTCAGAATGTTGTGGGTACGAATTGTCGTAAAGCTAGCAGTCTTCCGCACT
>NW_024000058.1:0-2706 GCF_014805625.2 Glossina fuscipes
TGCGATCAGCGGCTATCGAAAAGGTTCAAAGTTTCTTCTTTGGTTCCTTCGAAGCTTGAACTGGGAACACCAAATAATAGCCTTCACGAAGAGGTGATATTTCCAAAATGAGGTTGTGTGTACGTTCTATACTCAAATGTGATAGATTAAATACTCAAGATAGGGGTGTACTCATAACAGTAGAGATCTTAGAAGCTTCGGGTATCGTTTGACTGGACAAGAACGCTGATGTAGAACTTTTATGTGTTTTAAATTCTCTATGTAATGATAATAAAGCTAAATCAGCTCTATGAGATATTAGAAATCTTAAAGAAGGATCAAATACGGAAAATAAATTAGTTAGCATTTATATTTAGGTATAACAGGATTAAAAGTATAGTAGTTTAGTCGAAAATTATTGCCGGCATCTTCAGAAGTATTTTCCTATTTACGGCATCTCACTGTAATTCAAGGAGTTTCTTTGCTAGGAGATATGATAATTGTACTTGGCGATTTCAATTTATTTAACGTTTCTTACGAATCGGATAAGCAATCTCAACGCATCACACCCACGCACTTTTCTTCTAACTGTGACTGTTTTTTGAGGGTATCTCTGAAAGAAGATTCAGTCAACGAAGTTGTAATTCTGATTCTTGAAGTCAGTTGTAACGCTGCGCTCAAAAATGCGATATCGCTCTTATGTGCCTTACGATTGGTGATGGCATACCTTCCCGCGTTGACATAAGTTATTGTTCGATCTTTGCGTAAAGTTATCAATATGGTCTGGTATTTTCGCAAAGCCAAGAAAAAGTTGAAATATGGCAGTGGAAATGAGATTGTAAACTGTGAAACTACAGCCAAACTTAGTCTTACACCTACATTTATTGATAGCTTTTTAATAGCAAAAGCTTTATTATGTCACTTCCGATTAATTTTATTATTTCCATATGTCAACAGGGCGGTATCTCTAGTGGAGAAGCTCTTTCGGAATATTCGTGTTATATCTTCAATTAGGCTCAGAAAGATTAACAAACTGACGTTATTTATGTCAACTAAATGGAGCTTTTGATGTAGGTAAGCTTTTGATGGCTAAGTCATGACTTGCTGATCTTTAAACTTATTTTATATGGCTTACTTATATAGGTTTTCTCTTACCCAAAAGCTCGTGTGCACTGTTATCCAGACAAATTTCGGCAAAAAAAAATCGGCAAAAAGACACGCTTATAGTTTAATATAAGATGAGAACAGTTCGGCTTTTTGGATTTTTGCTTATTACACGTAATCGACAACGGACACACTATAAAAATTTCCATGCACCGAGTATTATGCGGAAATTTCGTTTTGTCAGTATTTTCTTTAGACTTCTTTTAGATGGAAGTGGTGAGTATAAAAGACTCCGTCACAGCCGAATACAATTATCTTACGAAATTAAACTTTTCTTATAAGCGAAGAAAGCTACAGTTCAAATTTCAGCAATCAGCACATCTCGGCAAACATGGTTTTGCCTTCAAAGTTCCAAATATCAACTAAAAAAAAAATGTGTTTTTGTTGATTTGTTAGATTTGTGTAATTTTATGGATGTGGCAGGATTATGTTTAAAGTTTTCTCGTTTCTCACTGTTGCTCCCGTACTAACCAGTTCATCGGAAATGGATCGTGGAAAATTAAAACAGTTTTATACGAACTCCTCTTGTGTGTAAAATTGTTTCTACATTTTATATTACCGAAGTGTTTACACGCTCTACAGTGCATTCATTCTATCTTGCTTCGTTTATAGTAATTTAATATATTTCAATATTCGACGCTTGTGATAATAAGCAATATTTAATAAAATTTCTATTGTTATTTGTTCCAATCTTGTGCTAATAAAATAATCATTTTATATTTTTCCAGCTCATTGCAGCAAACGATGGCATGAAAGTTAAGTTTGAATATCTAAATTCTTTTTATAGATACTTACTTTTATCGAGGTTATAAAATAAAACCACATGTGAGAAATACGAATAAACGCATGTGTTTGCGAGATAACATGTAAATGACATAATAATTTATAATATCAGGCGCCAAGACATTGGGCATGAGAAACTCGGCAAATTAGATGTTTTTATTGTATGATACGCATCACTATTTTTGCGTCATCTAAATAAATTTTTATTTTCGGTGTTCTTAATGCATAGATAGATGCATATTCGAATAATATATTAATAAACAATTTTCTTATCTTGCTTTTTTTTAAAGATTTGATATAACTTTCAAGTAGATTTATTACTCTTCGCATCTTTGATTTGTTTTCTTCAAACTTTTGGTGCATATCAATTCATGTTTCTTTTCCAAAAGTCTCTTATTTAAAACCGAAGAACACAATTAAAGGTTATTTAAGAGATTTTATTTTTATTAAAATCAATAAACATTAATTTTTAAAAATCTTCCTCAATCTGCTGTTGTGGACAAACTCTTACTATAAAGCACATTCTCTGCGACTGCCTCAACTTTTCCTCGGCTAGAAGTATTGCATTTGGAACGATTAACCCTTTGAACATCCTACAATCAGCTTCAGAACAGAATATCAATTCAATATATTACTTTATTAATACTACTAAGCTCATTATCTAATGTACATTTATCTAAATTAGAGCCGATAGCCTGTGTTGCTAGTGCTCAATGTCTTTTTGTTAGTCTAAGAATTCATTTCATTAGTCTAAAATTAAAATAATAATAATAATAATAA
>NW_024000059.1:0-9936 GCF_014805625.2 Glossina fuscipes
AAAGTTAGGTCGCGGTAGACCTCCCCATCGGTGTCGTACGGCTCGAACTCTGCTTCTTCGCGGAATGTGGCTGTGTATTTCATCTTGTTAATGACGCTGTAGTCGTTGTGCTACCTCAAGCCTCAGGACCATTCTGCCACGATGAAGTCCCTCAATTTTCCCAATATTTCCACAATCTACATTGACGGCCTGGGTTTTCTCCGCTCTCCAACTACCAATTTGGAGAACACCTTCTCCAATGGATCCTGGTTTATCTTGAATCGGTTCGACACTAGTTCGGTTTCTCTACTCTCTCAAACTGCCAATTTGGAGAACACCTTCTCCAATGGATCCTAGTTTATCTTGAATGGGTTCCACACTAGTTCGGTTTCTCTACGCTCTCCAACTGCCAATTTGGAGAACACCTTCTCCAATGGATCCTGGCTTACCTTGAATGGCTTCAAAGTTTCGTCAGGGTAATCCGACAACAGTTCGCTCATTACATCGACGAAATTCTGCATGGTCTGCCGGGTGTCGTTGGCAAATGCGTCCAACTGTAAAAACTCGCCGAAATAGGTGTCCACCTCTTTCAGCTTATTTTGTGTCTCCGCCCAGTTCTCTGTACTTATTGACACCCGATGGAACGCGTTTACGAATTTTGTCATACTCCTAATGAATTCGCATATTTAGTTCGCCAGGGAGGTGTCAACGGGCAGCATCTTAGCTTTGATTGCTCCCTGGATGTATGACACTACAGCAGGCCGGAATAAATCAATTGTTGCGTACGTGCCATACGTTGCGGTGCGAATTGGAATGGCTACTCTTAAGGTCCAGAACCGAGATTTGGCATGGCGCGTGTTCACCATTACCGAGATGAAGACTTTCACGCCGCCCTCGATAGGTAATCCGTTTTGGGAAATTTTATTCTTGAATGCAGTTATGATGGTAATCGAAGAGGAGGCGAATCTGATATCTGCTGCAATCCCGTCGTTTTCTATTGTAAACGCCATCTATAAATTTCTTCGACATCTGCACACTAGCCCTACCTCGATCGCATATGAAGGCCCTAACGTCAAGGCCAATATCCTCGGCAAGTTCAAATATTTGATTTAACGTTTTGAGTCAAGTTCAATTTGAGGGAGGTGCAGCGAGGGTACCAATCTAAAATTACATTGAATTCTGTTAAAAGACTCTTTGCCGCAAATACAAGGACGGCGTCATGTTTTGAGCTCCTCGAACATTGCTCGTTTGTATACTAGCAACCATGGAGACGGTCCTCTGCCCGAGAATATACATTTTTTTGATTTGTGAAGACGTCGTTACAGCACACTAGTACGATTCTGTCGCGGACAGTTAAGTTGTCTACGAACTTTCCTAGCTTCTCCCTCCTGTTCTCCACTGCTTCAGGACCACTAGCGGCATCAGCCAGGTTGACGCTCACTGCTTCCGGGCTCGCTTCACGCCGTCGTTTTTCCTGCGCAAGTGCGGCGGCCGCAGGAGTCGACGGCCTATCGTCATTTTTCTGGATTGATTGCAGAACACCGTCTACGAACGACGTGAAATCAGTTAGTTCGATGTCGTTCGTTTTTCCCGTTGATGTTGGCGGGGCGGCGTCAGCCAGGTTGATGCCCACTGCTTCCGGGCTCGCTTCACGCCGCCGTTTTTCCTGCGCAGGCGCGGTGGCCGGTATGACCTCGGCGGCCCGACTATATTGAAGCACCTATGGTATGCGCAAGTTTTCGTTGAGGTGGACAATGCTTTTTCCAATGGTTGCAGACGCTTCCTTGTTGCTTTTAGTTTGCGTATTACTTATTGCGCGGACTCCTGCTCCTGCATCTCCTGGCTTACCTTTTCGGCTAGTTCCTGGTACTGGCCGAATTGTGGCCCCGCTTGCTGACGCCACAACTTCGAGTAGTCCGGGAGATGTCGAGAGAGGGCATAATTGCATTTTTCGTTAAAATTTGTCATATTTTAATCTTAACATATATAAAAATTTAGAGGTGGGAGGAATTGTTCGATGGTCAACTGCAGCAAAAAAAGCAATGCGCGTTTGCGCCTGCAAAATTTCTGCTGGTTTCCAGAATCCGTTAGCTGCAAAAGGAGCATATATGAAGAAAGCACAGAGTTGCTTTCCTATAAATAATAAAATCGCACTACTTTTTGTGTGAATTTCGTTTAAACATCGTCAATAATGGTCTTATGGGTCGTACTACATCTACTTGAATAACAATTTTTATTGCCAAAAAAATTTTTAAAATAAAAAATTTAGTAAATTTATAATGCATCTAAATAACTATCTTTTTTGTTTTTTTGTACTACTTTGATTTACATCTCTTCATTTTGGCGAAATACAACAAGTGTGCGCCGCCACAGTTGTTGTTGTATGCCGCGACTAAGAGTGCAGGTGTTCAATAAGTTCTAAAAAAAAAAACATGAAAAATTGATTACAAGTAATGAGAAGCATGGGGGTACGCACGCTCACGTTTAAATTAAAAAAAAAAAATTTGTAGAACATATCAAGTGGATGGAGCTTCAATCTACTTTATGATCAAGTAAATATATATTATTTTTCTTGCTGCTCAATTATTTTCTGACTGAAATTGATTACAAATCAATGAGGAGGGTATGGAAATTTGAATGAAAAACGTGAAAAATTGATAACAAATCAATGAGGGGAATATGGAAATTTGAATGAAAAACATGAAAAAAGAAAAGAAACGTATGAAAGAAGAAAAAATCAAAAAGCATATTCCCCAAAAAAAAAATTTTACGATCGCAAACAAAATGCGACCTAAGTGGCAATGTTTTCCTTCACTAATTTTTTATCGATTACAGTTTTTTTTTTTCACAAAATGATCGAATTGTGGACTTTTGCACTTTATAGTATCGATCACGAATAGCAAAAAAAAATTTTTGATTGGAAACTACTACAGTAAAAACTATTGCCTAAAAAGATCCTTATCGCAATTTCTTTCGCACTGACTGAAAAGAGTATTTTTTTGATAATATCTCTATACTAAAGGAAATGTTTTGCAATACTATTACACGTAATTTATCACGCACAAATATCGTAAGTTTTGCGGATATGAATACATTAGACTAAAATTTCTAATAATTTGCATACCACACATTTCTTCATTGACGCAGTTGCACCGTTGCAAAAGTACCTTAGTGATAGCAGAACACAATAATGAAGTTCTTAATCCAATTACACTGAATACGATGGCGGCGGCCAAAAAGATCGGTGGCGATGTTACAGTTTTGGTGGCAGGCACAAAATGCGGCCCTGTAAGTAATGCTTATAATTTTTGGAAACTTAATTCAATGTCTCTTTAGGCCTCGGAAGCTGTTGCAAAAGTGGAAGGGGTTGGCAAAGTGCTGGTAGCCGAAAATGCTGCTTTTAAAGGCTTTACACCAGAATCTCTGACTCCATTGCTGTTGGCTGCTCAAAATCAATTTAAATTTACACACATTTTAGCTGGCGCTACAGCTTTTGGCAAAAATTTACTGCCGCGTTTAGCAGCCAAATTAGATGTTTCACCTATCTCCGAAATTATTGATGTAAAAGCCGAGGACACATTTGTACGTACTATATATGCAGGCAATGCTATTCTAACATTGCGCTCGAAAGATCCCGTTAAAGTCATAACGGTGCGTGGCACTAATTTTGCTGCAGTAGCTGCTGCTGGAGGCAGTGGTAAAATTGAGAACGCACCATCGGGTGATTTCGCAAATTCTCTTAGTGAATTTGTAAGCCAAGAACTCACAAAATCTGATCGACCTGAATTAACCAGTGCCAAAGTAATCGTTTCCGGCGGTCGAGGCTTGAAATCAGGAGATAACTTCAAATTATTGTACGATTTAGCCGATAAGTTTGGAGCAGCCGTAGGTGCTTCGCGAGCTGCTGTTGACGCCGGCTACGTACCCAATGATTTGCAGATTGGACAAACGGGTAAAATAGTAGCACCTGAATTGTATATCGCCGTGGGAATATCGGGCGCAATACAACATTTGGCTGGCATGAAAGATTCAAAAACGATTGTAGCTATCAATAAAGATCCCGAAGCACCTATCTTCCAGGTTATATTTTTATTACGTAAATATTTAATTGTATACATTGCTTTCCTCTTCCAGGTTGCTGACGTAGGGTTGGTTTCAGATTTGTTTAAAGCAGTGCCTGAACTGACACAAAAATTGTAAAAGTGCATCCTATTATTGTAAGTTGAAGTCATTATCGAAGTGGTATAAGTGTGTAAATAGCATTTGATTGATTAAAAAAATATATAATAAATAAAAAATTGCTTAAATTATTTAAGATAGATAGAATTACTTTATAACCCGAAGCTGCTTTTGGATAAATATGATTGACAAAATATTTCGAGAAGAGTTTTTTTAAAATTTGGTTTCTAATATTGTCACCGATAATGCCCTTAGCAATTTGTTAACATTCAAGTTATCAAAGTTGTGTATACTTAAGAGTATATATTTTCTTAAGCACTACTTAGACCCATAATCCAATCCACTCACGGTAGTAATGATATCAGAAAATCTACTCAGAGTGAGTAACTGAGAGTTAACAAACTTAAATGACACATAATTAATGGATCAATATAACGGCTGATAACTCTCGCAAGATAACAATGCTTATGATGAAAGAAACAAATTATGCTCTTCCTGTTAAGTAACTAAATTTAAAAACAAGTTTCGCTTTCTAATACAAAGTAAAGAGTAAATAAATCAAAATGACTTGAGAGAAATACTACAAGCTTCTAATCAAAACTGGGTGCTAAAATAGTCTTTGTATATGTATATATATACGTGCCCTAATGAAAAAGCAAAGTCTTCATATTATTCCTCTTAACGTGCATAGCTGAGAAACTCGAAATTTTCGAGGGATTATTAGATAAACGTATTCATTGTGCATAAGATTATTTCATTTAATACTAAGTTGCGATAGTTCACTCCGACAAGCAGAAGTGGTTGGTTATTATATCTGATTACGCACAAATATAATATAAATGGAAGCGCTTTCTGTATGTGTCGTTGGTGCAGGAATGGCCGGACTTTCTGCCTTAAAAAATTCTTTGCAATCTAATTTGAATGCAACATGTTTCGAACAATCTACCCATTTGGGTGGTACCTGGTTTTACCAAGAGGAGCAAGATGTAGCTTTCGGCGAAAATGTGCATAGTAGCATGTATCGGGACTTACGGTAAGCAATCGTATGTATGCACAAATATGCGGAACAAAAAAAATTATTAAAAGCTATTTATCAAATGAAACTTGACTTAAAAAAGTTGTGCCAAATAAACATAAAAGCTCTCTTTCTGAGAATTTCGTTTGTGCAGTTTAAAAAAAAATATTTTTTTAAAAATATATATATTCGAGAATGATGTATTAAGTTTTTTAAAAAATTATCAGCTGATATTAGCTTTGCAAACAATTACTCACTCAAGTTTATTTATTTACTTTGAGATATAAATGAATTATTTTGGAATATGTGACGGAATGAATTTGATTGAAAACTATAATAAATACTACGACTTGGACAGCATCACAAAAACCCGTTATATCCTTGCATAGTAATCCCAAACGCTGTCGTATTATAAAGTGAATGCAACTGTGAAAATAAAAACGTATTTTTTGATTTGAAGTTCGACTAGAACTTGCCGACTTAACCTCTTAGCACCTACTGCGAGACTTTAGACGATTTCATGAGCAGCATGAGCAGACTTTGTTGGCAGCTTGAGCTATGTTTTTGATTAGATTTGTGTAAACTAGATAAGGCTAATCCCGCTTAGAAGAAAAGAAAGAGCGGCTCCAATTATTTTCCTTCAATTTCTGCTGCATCGCAATTTCAATTTTTTAACTTTGATATATCCCCGCCCGATTCGTTATCATTTCGGTGTTTCATAGTTTAATTTGGTATCAAAGTTCAAGTACCTTTATATTGATTATCCTTTTCAAAATCAACACTTTAAGGAGAGAATGACAAACGTACTTCAAAAAAGAATGTTCTACATGTAAAGTGTTGTACTCTTTTTTGCAGTTCTCTGATTCGCTTTTTAAATTAAATTTATTTACCGAATAACATTTTGTACTCTATATTATTTGTGGTACAGGATATGTTGAGGTTATGCGGACGAATGTACGTCATAACAAGAAGCTATTAACGTAATGTTTGTCCATATAAATAATAAGAATAAAAGAGCAAGGAGTTAAAATTTTTACTAATTAGCAGCGTTACTACTGTTATTGATTATAGAAATGGAAGAAGTATCTCATATAAAATAATCTCCCACTTTGAATGTTGAACGAAATGTTGGGCCATCTTTTTATTTACTTGTCTCTGTTATTATTAAGAGAATGATTGAACGACTGCGCTAGGCGAAGTGGTGTAGAGTATCGAATTGTCGGCCCTATCCGACTATAGCACTCTTAGATGTTTTTTTTATATTTTGATGTAAATGAATTTTAAAGTACGGCGAAAGTACGCCGTCGCTTATTAACTTGTCTAACGAAACAAATTGAATTAAACAAATCAATTCTCTCGCTAGATTACACGGCTTGGTCATCATTTTTCTTCTTTCAGCGTAAGGTTGCGATCTTTGTTTTATTTTAATAAGTGCATACAAATTTTAATTAGCTTTGCTAATTAGGGAAGTACCAACGGCTAACGGCAAACGGCTTAACATAGCGATAATCTTAATGTTTTGTTATGCGTTTTAAGATCTGTTTTATATAGAAAGTCGATTAGTCGCTCAATTTTGGATTCTTTCTTTTGCATCTAGCTGGATAAAATTGGAAATTCATCTAAATTATCTTGTCCGTAGACAAAATTTGATAAAGGATTTAGTGCTTATGTAATAATCACTTAGTGGAACTATTGAGATTATTTTTTAAATTTGTTTTGCGTATCTGCGATTACGTTGCGGCATTTTCGGTGCATGATTATGTTACCGTTAGAAAAGACGTTGTTTTAAAAATACAGTATGTTTTACTTAGCGCCCATTTGTGCGCGAGCCGTATAATAAAGCATCAATGCGAAACAGATACTTGAATATGTTCAAATGTGAAAGTATATTATAGATAGGTAATTAAGGTTTGTGCACCGATCACCTCAATTTAGTGTACCATAATAATAACGTCTTTTTTAACTAGCGACAGTATTTCTGGTCTTCTACGAAGATATCTGCACAAAAGTTTCAAGAACCTTATGAGACATTTGAGCTACATTTTTGATATCGATTGAATTTTGCATTTTTCCTTTTTATATATGTAACTAACAAATGTAAGTGAATTGCTCTCAAACTATCTTCTGCTCTAATTATAAATGATCAATTACCGTGTAGTGGTAACGTATTGTAAGGATGTTTGATGGCAATTTAGTATAGTGTGTAGCGTGACAGAGGATTTCCTATGAATCCTATGCCTGTGTGTATAGTTTCCTAACTGCACGGCTGTTTCCACCAAGATTATCATTCTTTTAACAGCCAAAGTACATTTGGCAAAGAGTATCGTTCTCGAATTAAAAAATTCAAATATTAATTTTTTTGATGCTCCTAATATGTCAAGACAAGCTCGACTTGGAAAGTTTGAAATTGACTTGATTTTCTTTACTGATATTTGGTTGCTTATGTACTACATTTTTGTTTATTTAAAGTATTAAAGTCCGATGCCAGTATTTACTCCAAGTCGTGCAGTTTAGCTGGGTACAAACTGAAGGGGATCAGACTCAAGTACTTACCTTGTGAACGACCATGTCTTCAACTCTCTCTTCACCTGCAACTTTCTCTGTCTGCACACGTTGCGAAAACACACTTAGATAAAAAGTTCAAGGTCTACAGACGCATTTTGAAGGGGACTGAAAAGTTTAGAAGAACTCTTTATCAAGTTAACATGATCTTAAGCTTTGCTAATATATAGGAAAAGCATGACGACTTTTTTTTATGACCTTTTTTCGGATACGCTATAAAAAAGCACACTTCATTGACACACGTTCACAGATTTTTCAGTTTGTCAAGAAGTCCATTAGTCCCTTCTTAACCATGAGATTGATAATTTCTATGAATGCAGATATTAGCGAAATTGGTCTGAATTTACTTAAATCATTTAAGTCTTTACCTACCTTAGGAGCGGGAGCTATCGCAAATCTAAGGGTATAAAGTTACTAGACCAGCAGTTATTAATTGCATGCACGAGGAGAGTTAAGCTTCCTCCGGACAGTGTTCTGACCATATCAACTGTAGCTCTTCGTGGAATTTAAGGCGCCCGGTGTAGTGTTATGCTTTCAACGAGCTCACCGTTTGTTTTGTTTATCTTTCTTTTTATTTTGTGTGTAAGCGCACGCTACGCTATGCATATAATACAATATTCAGTTACTTGAGATATAAATTTTTTTATTAAATATCCTTCTTTCAGCACAAATTTACCCAAGGAGATAATGGGCTATCTAGATTTTACGTATTCTAAGCAGTCAAAAGAATCATTTATTAGCTCAGATGAAGTTCTAAAATTTTTAAATTCTTATGCAGATCACTTTCACTTACGTGATCATATCAAATTTCAACATAAAGTTTTAAGGATAAGGCCATACAAAAATAAATGGGAGGAAAGTATTTTCTCTGCTCTGGCAAAGTGTGTACATTATTTAACAATTTATGCATTTTAAATAGGTCTTGGTATCGCACAACATAAGCCATAGATGCAAGCAGCATTTGTTTGATAGAGTGTTTGTATGTAACGGCCACTACACTAAGCCGCAATACCCGAAAACTGTAGGTATGAGCTGTTATAAAGGCATACAAATGCACAGTCATTTATATCGCACACAAGACAAATTTAAAGGTAAAATAGTTGTTCGGTTTACCGCAACCTTTTTTTAATCACAGCGTCTTATGTTAAGCCCAAAAAGTTTTGATAATTGGTGCTGGACCCAGCGGAATCGATTTAACCAATCACATTAGCAAAGTGGCCAATTGCGTGTATTTGAGTCATCATTTATCTAAAAAGCCAAACACCGATTTCATGAGGAACGTTATACAAAAGCCTAATGTTAAGCAATTTATTGAAACAGGAGCCATCTTTGAAGACAATAGCTCGGAAGAATTTGATATAGTAGTTTACTGTACCGGTTATCAATATTCTTTCCCTTTTCTTAGCAGTGAATGTGGTATCTTTGTGCACAATAATCATGTCCAACCTTTATACAAGCATTGCATAAATATCAATTATCCGACAATGGCAATAATCGGTCTACCTTACGCTGTAATACCATCCCAAGTATTTGACTTGCAAGTGCGATTTTCTTTGAAATTTTTCAAAAATGAATTAAAGCTCCCGAGTCGAGAAGATATGTTGACCGAAATGGAGAAAGATAACGAAGAGCGGCAAAAGGATGGTTTGCGAGAACGTGATGCCCATAGGATGGGTGCTAAACAGGTAAGTAAGTAAAGCGAAAAATTGCAAGTGAATATAATATATCCTAGCATTGGGTTAAACTTGAGTAATCTAGGTAAGCAGGTAGTCTAGCGAACAGAAGAAGAAGAAGACATGTACGAAGTTTACTATTCTACTCCTCTGGAGCATTATATCTAATCCATTGTTCTCATATTCAGGATAACCTACTTTCCTACTTACCATATAATGGGGGAGTGATTATCCTACCTAACCTAATTCAATTTGAAAATCGTCTTTTTTTCTCTCATATTAATTGAAAACTGAGTTTACATTAAAGAATTCCTACCATTCGATGTTGGTGATGACAAAAATATGAATTGGAGGGTTATTTACAACTTCGCATAACATAGCGAGCGATAGAAGGAAAAATCCATGGAAATGTTCGATAATGCGATTCTAACGAGTTTATTATTATTATTATTATTATTATTATTAATTTCGCCAGAGAAATAAATTCTAAGACTAAACTCTTAAAAGCACTAGCATCTAAGGCTATCG
>NW_024000060.1:0-4235 GCF_014805625.2 Glossina fuscipes
CCTGAGGACTCTCATCATCCGTCACTTAACGCATTAATACAATTTCGTACAGCGATCAAGCCCTATTTGCCCGGCCCGTCAAATCCCAATTTAATCATTTTTAAAAGATTGGTAATGGGTATTAATCTCGATCAATCCTTCCTCCTTTCTCGTTTTATAAAACCGTTAATGCCGCCATTTTCTTATTCGTGCCAGTGCCTCGCCGTAACGTGATATGCGCACACTCAATCGGATGGGCGCCCTTCGTATGTTCTCAAAAACTGCGCAGATGAATTGCACCGGATTATTGCATTCATTTTCAATCGTTCCCTTGTAATGGGCAGGCTTCCGACCTGTGGGACAACTAGTTTTATTCTCCAACCCTGTAAAAGTGCTAATAGGCGCCATGTTGATGGCTACAGAGGAATTGTCAAACTTAATGCTTTGGCTAACTTCGTTGAGCGCATTGTCACGTCTCGGTTTAACTTCACTATTAAATCTGCTATCGGTCCATGAATGGCAGCATGCATTTTTATAGGGTAGATTGATCACCATTAATCTTGTTGTTAGTACGACTTGCATTCAACCACGCCTCGGTCTTATGATCAATGACGTATCGTTGCCATGTGAATTCCATAAAATCTATGCAGCAGCACTTTTTGCTTTTTGATCTAAGAAATTTGTGTTCATCTCTCGCCCTACCTCCTTATTACAATCGGTTGTTACCTACCTGCATGTCCTGACCGTCACTAGGGAAACGTAGGATAGTGTTGCGCATTACTTTTCTGGCAAAGCTGATTTTGTCAAGTGTGTCCTGTCTGTCACATACGAAACTTTCTTTTTGTTAAACTCACCCAATGCAGGTTGAGTTATGAGCTTTTCAATCCACTTGCAGTTCTCTGTATTAATCCAAATGAGATTTTATGAGCTAATTTCCTTATCGGATCCTGTTGCGTCCATTAGGACTACCGGTGTTAATGCCCGTGCACTGGCGACGTCTTATCTAAGCTAAGAGTTAAATCCTATTAATCGGAATCTTAATGCGGACTGTGATGAGCAAGAATAGGCACATTATTTATTTCTTATATGTTTGTATTGTTATTTGTTATGGTTTTAAGACTTTTTCAAATTGAATTGAATTGCAATGAAGGTGAAGCCTTCAAATGTATGAATTGGGCAATTCAGCTGAATCTTCACTGCAGCTGTACTCTGTATTTATGAATTAAATTGAACTCAAATATATTCAATGCAATTTCCTTAGGCTAAATTCACTTCAATTCCATTTAAAATTTAATTTGAAATCAATGCAAGTCGATTTAATTATATTCAGTTTAAAATTTTATTGAAACTTTAAGTCAATTCAGCCCAAATCAATTGACCATATTATCAATTAAATTGAACTTTAAGATAAGAAAATGTATTAAATTTGAACTCACTTCGTTTGCATTTGCAAAAATCTTTGTTACAATCTCGTCTTCTCGTTAGAAGAATTCATATTTTTGATGGATGGGTTTTGAATCGTGCACTCTCGATTGAGTTGTCAAACAAAAGACTAACACACCTTCGAATGTAAACTCAAATATGTCAATTGATTTAGAAATAATAATTTTGCAATCTTTTGAATTAATGCAGATATCGATATAGAGGAACACATGTATTATATACGGTCATCCATTTTTTGGTTCCGAAAATTCAATTTAAATAAAACATTCGTCTGATTGTGATTTGGATAACACTTTTTTTCTTCATCATAGTGTTTGGACCTTGGCATTATTTGCGGAATAGAGTAAATACGAAAACATGGTTGAGCTTCGTGCATGTGGAGTGAGAAAGGCTTCATAAATAAAGAATGCGGCCCTGTTGTTAGTGGAAAGAAACCACACCCGCAGCTGTTGCTCCTGTGCGTGCAGAAAAATGAACTTTTGAGTCTAGTTTATGCATTGCAGTTACCCTCAATGGAGAAAACTACAGAAAAATGATTTTTTGTGGCAAAAATTAGCTAACTCCAACTTTGACAATAAGATGATGCAACATGCCGTACATTTCGCGATAAAATCAATTTTCTAGGAAAAAAAGTTCAATGGTTGTCTAATCTCCAAAAATGCCCATCTGAGTTTGCCACGAAGTGCAACCGAAATAATTCTATGGGATATTTTTTTTACTTTGGCGTAAAGTTGGAGCATTGGCTTACTCTAATAAACCATGAATTCTTATTGGCATCTTCTTCACCAAGATTATTCGTGTTATTGGTGGAATAGGAGCAGATTGATGTGGAAAAATGACAAAACTCGAGACTTCACGGTTGACGTTTTTCCAAAAGTCCAGAGGCAGTAATTTACACGTAATCATCTTTCAATAAAAATAACATGAACCATTATTTAAAATAAAAGAAAATTTGTATTTAGTTTATTTTCTATTGCAAATAAAAAACAAAAAAAAACAAAAAATACTTATTTGATGGCCCTATACACAAGGATAATACAGCAGCATACTAATGACTTAATGACTTATATCAAATGTTTTTGCCAAACTCAACTATATCCACCGATTTTCTCCTCTTCTAAGAATTATACAATTGGTGCCATGCTTGTCGAACATTCCAATGACTCTTTTTATACAACGATCCATAAAGTCGCAAACAGATTTCAAACATATTTCGCAGCTACTGCACGCTTTCCTGCAAATTCATTTTACGCGGAGCATGCTGTACACGATTTGAAAGCAGACAATATTCGCTAGGTTATAGGTGCGAAGAACATACTGACTCTGGCGGGGCCATTCGAACTTCCGCTTGTGCAATTCTTCTACATTATCGACATCGAGTTGTGATACGCTATTCCTGGTCCACTGTTAGCAAATGCCGTTGATGTTTGGTAATTAGTTTCCTTATAACCCAGTTTTGATGCGCAGTAGTGAACACATCGCTTCCCGATATTTTTAAGGATGTCCACTGTCTTTTGCAGCATAACTTTTTTGATTGTTTTTGTTATTTTTCCATCAAAAAGAAACGTTTAACCAAATCACGAAACTCGCATTTCTCCATTATATCGAGACTAATGAAAGTAGCGCTGCCAAGATAACTGCAGCTCGTAAACAAAGACTGTGTCTGATTGGAGCATAGACATCTCCTTTAGCATTATTAGATAATATGGTTTCCTTTCTTCAAAACGCTATCTGTGAGCCAGTCCCGCGAAATATTGAGCCTGAGTCTGTTACATAAGTTTCTTCAACTTTTACGCATAAGGCAATTAAGGTCAGAAGAAGCCGTCGCTTCTATTGCCAAGTTATCCGCACAACTCAGGCCTACCGCATAGTCAACTAGTTGAGAAGCGTGACGTTAAAATTACACGCATACATAATCGGGACATAACCTGCACGATCGCTCACACATATATAGAATGAAGAAAAAAAAAAGGCGAATTAATATCATATTGAAATTTGTGAACAAGTAATAAACGATTTTGCTGGAGTTTATTTAATAGCAAGTTTTACATTGCAGTCATATTGTCTTGACGGGAAATCGGGGCCCGCAACTTTAGATTTTCGTAGTCCGAGTTTAGATTATAATAAGCATTAGTAGCAAAGTTGTAAACGATTATCCTGTAAAGAGGCCTGCTTCGAATAAAGACTTGTTGGTGATCAGTGGGTTGCACGTGTGCTTGCATGCATATGACAGCGTGTACATGTATTATATCATATATGTGCATGATATGTCATGATTATACGGTTAATAATGGAATGGAATATTGGCTTTATATGAAGGTGATGATGTTGGTTCATAATTATGGCTAATTAAAAATTTAATAAATGTATTATGCCACAATGGTTAAATGAAGTTGTTTCTGTTGTTAATGTTGCTCTAATATGGCTGTTGGTGCTCTTGGATGTGTATGTCTCTTAGCATCCACGAATTTATTTATTGGTTTGCTTTATTCTATTTTATATATATTTTTGTTTTTCTTTCCTTTGTACGCTGTCCCACTGTTAACTTCCTAGTGCCGGTGGTTGCTGTTTATTTATTATTATTTTTATTAATAATTATTATTAGTGCGCGTAGTTGTGTATATAAAAACTAGCGTTTTCCGCTACTTATAAATTTTTCTGGCTTTTGTTATTTTTACCGATGACGTTGTCAGCATTTATTATGCGAATGTTAGTGTGCGCGTTCATGTGCGTGCCTGAATTGTGGTTGACGGCATATTGTTGTCAACGTTGCCATTAACAATTCCATTGTTATTGTTGTTGCCTTTTCTTGC
>NW_024000061.1:0-1880 GCF_014805625.2 Glossina fuscipes
GTTTTTGCTATTGAACATTTTAGTAAAGCAGACGCGCCATCGCAAACTTCTTCCAAAGGCTTTTGGTCGGCTGCCCTATACATTAGTTTTAGTAACAATGTCATTCGTATTAACCATATGTCCTTGATTTCTAAACTTGAATTGGTTGGCTTTTCATCGTATGTAGTGAAGTAGTAGCTCGCTTGGAGAGTTTTTTAAATTATCCCACTTTAGCAACATGTCCACAGCATCAGCTCTTCCTCTAGGTAGCCAGCTCATGCAGAGGATATAAAATTACCCTCTTCCTTAAATTCAATGATTATAAATAATATTGAAGACTATTTTATTAGCGACGTATTCCTTCGTACTTCACCACGTCAAGTATATATATTCGTAATCCGCCTACAATTCTTAAAAGATGTAGCTACGTCTACTCGGAGTTGGATCTTTATGGTGTCGTGGTCGCAGAAATTAAGGTTTGAATTTAGTAGATTGCATTGGATTGGATTCCTTGGGGGCAAACTTGGTATTGAAAATGGCCCAAACTGGTGAAAGGACGCAAAAAACCTTAAACTGAAAGCGCTTCTCTTCTGTGTCTCTCATCTCTGAATTTCTGTCACGGAGAACCCTGCTATTCAAGCTCAAACAGAGATAAAATTTTTATTTCTTCCAAATCACTTAAAACCTTCATCTCATTAATACTCATCTTGTAATAATAATTTGCAATACTAAGTTTATATACTAAATGTATATTTGTATGCATAAAACGTTCGGTATAAAACTCTCTTACGTATTTCCATATAGTTTTTTTCTAATGCAAACCAATTTATTTAATTATATTTCTCTTTAATGTTGGCAATTAATTAGAGCGCTTCGTGTAGTAGCTTTGAACACACGGATAATCTGACACTTGACTGACTGGTTATTATACTTTTTTAAATATATTCATCGCTATTTCAATAGGGATTTCGTGGGCAACCTGTGGTAACCACAAATTTCTACTTGTCGTATATAGTACTCACGCAATTCCTAAACAGCTGAGTTCGATTCCTGTCAGAAGCCGAAGCCATCCTTAGCTTTGAAGCTTCCATACGATTCGAAAGACCATCCAGGACACTACCCTTCCTCAAAAAAACACGCTTTAGAAGAAAAGATCAGAACAAAACAGCTCCCGCTGTGCCGCCGTCTTTTATTACTATTTAGCTCTTTTCTGAACTAACTGGTTGGAGAAAGCAGTTTGATGGCCTCTATAGCATATTTTGGGACTAAAAATGTTTCACCAAAAAAAGCCCTCTTTTTATAAAAGTAATGTCCCTCTTAGGCTTCAAGAAGAAAACCCGATTGCCAGGTTTTAGACAATGAATATTAAAAATTTATTTATTCTACATTAATTTTTGCGTTTTCCGTTTGCCTTATCTTTTCTTTCTGTTGTGCAAATTTGCCATCTTTGTTTATCTTGTAATGTACGATAACAAAAATTTATGAAGCATATCGTACGAGCGAAAGTAAATTTCATGCTTCCAGAATTCAACATTAAATGGAGTAACAATTAGTAATATGTTTCACCAATAAGCTTAAGATGTTGTTTACATATATCGTTAATATGATGCACAGATTGCCGATGTGTCGTATTTTTTTTTTTTTTTTTCTTAAAACAGTAATATCTTTTATCTAATAAACTTTCATTTTTATTCATTTTTATATTCTGTTAATACCTGGCTTGTGTAGGTAATCTTATTGACAAAGCGGTTTCGTTTTGCGAAAAAGAAAATATAGCAGGGAATATGAATAAGAAGATGGATGAGAAAAATTAAATTTTTTTTTCACAGGCCTAACCATAGAGAAGAAAAAGAGCAGCAGGAATAAAGAATTATATACGATTTGGCCGGCGACTTGTTCGT
>NW_024000062.1:0-2750 GCF_014805625.2 Glossina fuscipes
AACAGATTGGTCACCGTAGATCTTCCCTTTCGAAAACCATGCTGGAAAGGAGAAATATACATTTTCATGGAAAAGGCTATATGCTGAGCCACAATTCGCTCGAACAGTTTAGGTAAGACACTCAACTTGGCGATGCCTCTGTAGTTCTCTACAAGTTGCCTACTACCACTTTTGGGAATAAGGAAAGAAGTCTTCCAACACAAAGGGAAAACACCTAAATTCAAAGACTTAATAAAAATCTTTGAGATAACATCACAAAGCTCGCCAGCACAAGATATAAGTACACATGAGGGGATGCCATCGGGTCCAGGCGAACAATTATATTTCAGAGAGTTCAATCCTTCAAAAACGTCATTTTCCGATATAACAAAGTTAGGAATTGAAACCGAATTAGAAATCGAATATGGATAATTTTCCGATAAATCAAAATTGGCAGTTGAAAAGTTCTGGCGGAAGTATTCCGCAAAGAGATTTGAGGATTCAAAATCATCCGAGGACTCGGAGCCATTAAAAGACACAAACGACGGGTTTATGGAGATTTTTCTTTTGGAATTAACGAACTTAAAAAAGTATTTAGGGTTAGCAAACAAGGAGGATTTAACAAACTGAAGGTATCTGCAGTAGTATTGGCGGTTGAGGGAATTAAATTTATGCCTTGCAACAGAGTAAGCGAAATGACCGAAAGAAGAACCACTTTTCGAAAATTTTTTGAACAACTTGTTTTTCCTATTCTTGTAGTATTTAATTGTCTTATTAAACCACGGGGGATCCTTACTTCGAGGACGGGACTGCTTGATCGGAACGGATGCAGAAATAGCTTGATTTAATACATTGTAGAACGACGACAGTAAGCTATCAATGCTTCCCTCTGAGAAATCGAGCACAAAATGAGAAAGATGAGATTTTAGTATGGAAACATTGATTTTATGGAAATCATAACGTTGATATGAAAAATTTGAATTTGGAACATTATAGAGGTTCAACGAACCAACAGACTTGTAATGAAAGGAAACACCCAATGCTGGATGATATGGATCCTCAGGTAAACTAAACGGAAGACAACGATTAACGCAAACCTCAGGAAAATTTGCAAAGCAGAGATCAAGAAATCTCCCATTACAATTAGGGGTACCATTGTATTGAACTAAATTATTATCAAATAATTCATTGAAGAACACAACGGCTTTATCAGATGTTGAGGAAGGAATCAAACAGCCAGAACTATCACTGTAAAACCAATTGACTTGAGGCAAGTTGAAGTCACCCAACGCAAGGACTATATCGGTAGATTTAGATTGCTTGGCCACTTCACAAATGAGGGCGGCCTGTTTCTTATATACAGAGATATCCGAATTTGGGGGAATATAGGAGCAGGTCACATATAAGTGTTTGTTAGGAAATTTCACTCGAATGGCGATAAATTCAACATCGGGAGTAGTTGGAAATTCAAACGAATAGGTGGGGAGTGCCGTAGAAATAGCAATTAAAACACCACCACCATTGCGATACAAACGATCGTTTCTGAAAACTTGAAACGAATTATGGAAAAGTTCCGACGAATGTAGAACTGGCTTCAGCCATGTTTCAGTGAAGACCAGACAGGAAAACTCCGTACTCACTGAATTTAGGAAGGTAGAACGAATTTTTGAGTTTAGGCCCCTAACATTTTGATAAATGAGAGAAAATGAGGCTGAAGAAGTATTTAGTTTTTTGAAGGGGAAAGAGCTAATGCATTCGCATTACGGGGTCGGTCCCGAGGGATAAATTCCTTAATTAATGATCCAATCGGCCACAAAGTTTTATTTAAAATCAAATCCATATTTTCGGTCGGAACTAGAATTTTAAAAGATGAGATAGCTCTAGCTTGAGAAGGACCCAGTTTGAAAATACTAACTCGCTTTAAATTGACAGAAGGGGCTTTCGCAGCCAGATAACCCCTTATGTTTTCAACAGATGTATCTGGTGCCAGTCTTGACACAAATATGGCCTTTCTAGGAGGAACTGCCTTCAAGCATATGTCATCAGTACTGGGAGCAGCAGGGTTAACGGATGGGGAGTTATGAGTTGGGGAAAATATAGAGGGGGTAACCACACTTGCACGAGCAGCTTGCTCAGTTTGGCGACAAGCATTTACACCCGAACAGCGAGGAGGAGAGGACGATTTACTATTACCCTTAATAGTTTTGGGCAATGACGCCTGAGAAGATTGAGTGACATCTATGGGAGGAGATACCCTTGCCACTTCAGCAAAGCTCAAGCCAGAAGGACTTCTCGGAGTATTTGTAACATCTATGTTACCAACCGACTCAGCCGTAGCAGAAACACTAACATTATTTGTAGCCTTTAGGGAATCGCTAACTTGCACCAACGAAACGGACTTAGGAGGTGACGAACCACACGCTACGCTACGCGTTGAGACTAAGTTAGCTGGAGAGGAAGATGACTGCGCAATATACCGACATTCATCAAACCTAGTCTTGATTAATTCAAACTTCTCCCACAAAGAGCCGAGATTTTTGCTCAAATCTGAGAAACAATTTCTCGTCTCCGTGAAGAGCTTGTAGAAATCAATATCCCGCTTTCTACAGTCAGGACATGACCATCGTAAACCTTTAGAAGGGTCAAGGACTGCATCAGCAGCACGGCCGGTAATACCAGCACATTTTGCATGTCCAAAACGATCACACAACCAGCAAGAAATGAATCGTTCAGATTCAGGGCCAGTTTTCGCACGACATGGAGTAAATAAA
>NW_024000063.1:0-2377 GCF_014805625.2 Glossina fuscipes
AAGTAAAATCCCCAAAATGTTTAACAAGCATAATGGAACTTAGGTAGTAAATCTATGTATGCAAAACAAACTTCAGTAAAAACCTCTATGTGTAAAAATGCGCAGAATGTGTAGCACCGTTAGGGTAAGCAAAACAAGCAGAATAGAACTTAGGTAGAAAATCTATGCATGCAAAACAAACTTCAGTAAAAACCTCTATGTGTAAAAATGCGCAGAATGTGTAGCACCGTTAGGGTAAGCAAAACAAGCAGAATAGAACTTAGGTAGAAAATCTATGCATGCAAAACAAACTTCAGCAAGAATCGCTATGTGTAAAAATGCGCAGAATGAGTAGCACCGTTAGGGTAAACAAAACAAGCAGAATTGAACTTAGGTAGGGAAAGAAATAGTAAAAACATACAATAATGCATAAACTGCATACACACATTGTACAAAGACACGATCACACATGTAAAAACACACAAAACACATGCAAACACAGTGCACTAGCACCCACATACCTAACGGTGATCGAATCACGCGATTTGGTGCCTGAGTGCTTAGTGAGTAAACTCTTGAACAAAACATAGTAATAAGCTATACACAAAGTACATGCAAACTCAGTGCACAAGCACTCACATACCTAACGGTGATCGAATCACGCGATTTGGTACCTGAGTGCTTGTGAGTAGACATTTGAACAAACATAGCAATAAGTTAGATGTAAGTTGGTTAAGTTGTACATAAGTAGGATCATGTGAGTTGCAACTGAGGTTGCGACTGCAGCCAACCTAAGCTAAGTATACACATAAGCATATGTAAACACATAGAACATGTTGGCAATAGGACAAGCGAGCGAGATCCCCGCTATAAAAGAGCGGCACATCGCGCAGATTCTTGCATTTCGGTGTCATAGCTGCCTGGAGTACTCGCGATATTCAAAGCGTAAAAGAAGTGCAGGTTCCAAACGTACAAGTAAACCGAGGAAAACAAAACAAGCCGGTAATAGCACGACAAGTCGGGACACCTCGCTGGTTCCTTTTCCTTACCCCAGCCATTTCATACTTCCGTCCAGTAAAGAGGAACCAATAAAGCTAAGAGATCATAACACCATTCTCCCCCGAAGGGCCTGATTATTTATTAAAAATTTTCTTGCAACGGATTCTGGATTGACTGGGTATACCCTGCCTAAGGAAACTCGTTACAACAGGAAACACGCTTCCCTCATTTGTGAAGTGGCCAAGCGGTCTAGACCCACTGATTTGGTCGTTGCATTGGGTGACTTCAGTTTGCCTCAAGTCACTTGGTGTAGCACTGATAATTCTGGTTGTTTGGTTCGTACTTCAATGTCTGATAGGGCTGTTGTAATCGTACCCCTAATTGTAATGGTAGACTGCTTGATTTCTGCTTTGCCAATTTTTCCGAGATTTACGTAAATCGTTGTCCACCTTTTAGTTTACCTGAGGATCCTTATCATCCATCAATATGCATTTCCTTTCATCATATTAATGATGGTTTGTTATTATTATTATTATTTTAATTTTAGACTAATGAAATGAATTCTTAGACTAAAAAAAGACATTGGGCACTAGCAACACAGGCTATCGGCTCTAATTATAAAAAACAATAATAAAATGTACATTAGATAATGAGCTTAGTAGTATTAATAAAGTAATGTATAGAATTGCTATTCTGTTCTGAAGTTGATTGTAGAATGTTCAAAGGGTTAATCGTTCCAAATGCAATACTTCTAGCCAAGGAAAAGTTGAGGCAGTCGCAGAGAATGTGCTTTATAGTAAGAGTTTGCCCACAACTGCAGATTGGGGGAGAAGACTTCTTTAGGATCCATTGGTGACTTGCAATTGTATGACCAAGGCGAATTCTCGAGAATGTTTGAGATCCAACTTTTCCATGACATCATCCATAATTAGAGGAGCAGAAGCAGCATACTTTGCCGCTCGATCAGCCTGCTCATTTCCTAGTAAACCGATGTGACTTGCAACCCATAACATTATAATTTTTCCGTCGGGTGTAGTAATTATATTCCCTAATTTGTTGATGGTGCTCCATCTCGAAGTCGAAGGGTTCCGAATAGCTTGTAATACAGACAAACTGTCGGTAACAATAACGGTTTTGAGTTTGTTTTTATGAGCAAGGTTGGCTGCGTGAAGGATAGCTCTGGCTTCGGTTGTGAAAGTTGAAGTACTTCCGTGAAATATGTGGTTGAGAAGAACCCGTCCTGTAGCGTCTACCACCGCACAAGCAGGAGGCAGACCAGGAGATTTTGAGCCGTCTGTGTACAAAAGATTCCAACCAGTACTGTCCAATACTTGGGTTTTTTCAGCTATTAGATTCCTGAAGACGTAATTTGGAGTATCTTCTTTCTTGTGCATAGACA
>NW_024000064.1:0-2610 GCF_014805625.2 Glossina fuscipes
CTGATAACGAAAGTAATATAAAATAGTGAATAAAGAGAGAGATGGATATATATGCATGTAGATGCATTGGTAGGGTTGCCTATAAGGGAATGATCTAATTTTATTTCTTACCATCTTTAAAGAATTAATTCAATGAATTAAATGCAACTATATGTCACAGTGGCCCTTAGAAAGGCGCTTGAAAAATGAACATTGATTCAGTAAACTATTTTTAATTACACAAAAACTGCACAGGGCTTCGAAAAGATATTCGTTCGTGATACTCGTTCAAGAGGTAAAGAAATGCATGAAGAACTTTTACGTTTAAATAATAAATCTTGGTCCTGTGGTCCTTTGTTGGCACACTAATGACATAAACTAATAAAAAGTCCGCTTTGCTTAGGTTGTTACATGATTTCATTTCTCTCCATATAAATGAGACTTAAAAAAACAACTTCATTAAGAATCCTCTGTATTATCCATCAACAAAAAGAAATTTGCGGTAAATATTAAAGAACCACAGGTCGTATGGTTTGAAAATAACAATCCATTCAAAAGTCATGTATGATATTGTTATGAAATTCGCTTTTACCAGACACAGTCCGTATCACTGGATCGCGGAAATATTGTTCAAGAGAAATACACTTCAAAGTTCTTTTATTTTACCACTTTGTCTTTCACAACAATAGAGTATTTATTTACAATTATATTTCTTAACAGTAGAATTATTCACAATTTATTTTGGCCGTACTCTCAGCTCAAATGTTCGTGCCCGACTCACTCTCCCTTCCACAAATATTCTATTTATGTACATTTTTACAAGCGTGTTACTATACCTAAATTTATGGTTTTATTTCTAATCCCAGCCTGCTTTTCCGTTAATCGTTTTCATCGGCCTGCAGCTTCATGAGGCGCCTGCGAATGCTCATTTGGTTTTTCCTTCTTTAGGGAATTTATTATTACCAAAATTACTTAGCTGACATTAACTGGATTTGGGGTTTTCGTAACAATATTATTGAAATAGTTACAGACTACTCTAATAAAGTCGTTTAGTAGTAAAATTTAATTATCATCTTCTGGGGAGCGTTATCTATTGCTATTATTTACTGTTCTCGCTGCATAGATTTCGGGGCATAAAATTTAACAGATCTAATAACAGCATTAAGTTATTCATAATGGAAATTTTCAACTACCACCTTAAACTTTGCAATTTTTTTCAGACATCCTAAGTACTTATTAGAAGTGATGCGTCCGTGAAAGGTGTGCTTTGTGCAGACAGATCGTAAGGCTTCATTTTTGTAGTAGGTTACAAAATATAGACACGAAAAGGATTGCACTACGCCACCGAAAACTACTGTGCTCATAAAATCAAGCTACGCAACATCTAGAAAGTGCTTTATTTACAAGATGGAAAATGGACACCAAAAGGCACGCAAAATAGTATTTAATTAAGAAACCAGTGCCATCGACGAAGGCGACAGCATGGCAAATAACTGCCACAGTATAACAAAGTTTATTTTCAATTTCCTAGTTCTCTTCACAAAGCCTATTTTAACATTTACCAATAAAAGCCTATTTTAACATTTTGTTTATTTATTATTTTTTAAAAGTGAAAGGCAATCTGTGTTGAAAAAACAGAAAAAGTACTTTAATTTTAATACTGCTTCTAAAATGTTCGCCCTCAGTTGAAGACTAGAAAGTGGCCGCACATCTCTTAGGACCGCATCTTTTTCCAGATTCCTCCCAATATCGAATTGTCCGGCTCTACGAATTGCTCTGGTTTGATTAATAAAGCATCTTCGTTGTTCAGAGCGAACTTGCAAATTATCAGTTGATGCTAGTATCTTCTTCAGATGCATTATTTAAATATTTTCTAATTGGTTTTTCTAATCTAATGAATTTTTTTTCACTGGAATTCGACTGGTTTATTTCGCGGCTGTATAGACGAACTCAGACGAACTTTTTACGCAACGTTTCTTTGAAAGATCTTTATACCATTTGCACGGTATTTCGAGTCGCGCCTTTTTATAAATGTTGCCATCTTCAAAAAAAATGTAGGTGATCATATTTTTTTTTTTAATTGGTAATGTTAGGTCTATTCATAAGTCACTTCCGATGTAGCTACATAGATAGGTAGAATCCATTTTTTCGTATTTACCCGCTGTAAGTCACCGAAACAACGGAGTTTTTCTTTTCACTGCATAGATGAGGATTCAGTTTTTTGTGATGCATGCTATATTCAACTGCCCCTCTTAACCTATGGAGTGAACAGTCAAAAAGCTCATATTCAACATGCAATGCTTTGGGAATTTAAACAAGGCGATAGCGTTAACGCGACAGCTGAGGAAGGTGTAGGATCACTGATCGGCTAGTTAGAAATTGGTTTGTTAAATTCCACTGTGGAGATACGACCTTAAAAGACGGGACGTCTTTGCAAGTTTGACGACAACCTTTTAGGGGCAATAGATGTGTAGAAAAAAGCTTGAATTCCTCGCAGTCAACTGACAAATTAATATAATTTTGCTATTCAATGGAAACAAAATAAATGTATGATAAAAGAAAGGAAGTTACTTATGACCCGAATTTTATTTTCATGGCTCGAAGTAGTTTTTTATACCATTTGTATTTAAA
>NW_024000065.1:0-1571 GCF_014805625.2 Glossina fuscipes
AAAAATTTATTTTCTCTAGGCATTCAGATTGACAACACATTAAGTTCATTTAACAATTGAATCATACTATTAAAGCGCTTAAATAAAATGATTTTAAGGATTGGAAGGTTTCAGGAATCGGGCCGATAATTCGTTTTCATTGGCCTACTAAATCGGCAACAATATAAAGAAAGGAGGAACGATTGGGTACTAAATGAATAAATTTGAACACAGATAGGGTTGCTTTGTTATTGTTGTCATAGACCAATTACATAACGACTTTAGCTATGGAAAAACACAGTTTTCTCTACTTATATTTACTATTATGAGAACAATTACTTGATGCTGATGATTAACTTCTGGTTAATTCCAAAAACTTGAGTGTTTAAATTTAAAAGATATTTACATTTAAAAGCAGTTCATTGTAAAGTATTAACAGCGTCCAAATTTTACCTAAAAATTTATCTTCACTAGGCATTCAGTTTGACAACACATTATGCTCATTTAGCAATTGAATCATACTGTTAAAGCGCTTAAATAAAATGAATTGAAGGATTGGAAGGCTTCAGAAATCGGGTCGATATTTACGTACATTGGCCTACCAAAGCGGCAACAATATAAAGAAAGCAGGAAGCAATGGGTACTAAAGGAATAAATTAGAACACAGATAGAGTTGCTATGTTATTGTTGTTATAGACCAATTACATAACGACATTAGCTAAGGAAAAACACAGTTTTCTCTATTTATATTTACTATTATGAGAACAATTACCTGATGCTGATGATTAACTTCTGGTTAATTCAAAAAACTTGAGTGTTTAAGTTTAAAAAATATTAACATTCAAAGACAGTTCATTGGCAAGTCTTTCCAGCGTCCAAATTTTACCTAAAAATTTATTTTCGCTAGGCATTCAATTTGACAACACATTATGCTCATTTAACAATTAAATCATACTGTTAAAGCGCTTAAATAAAATGAATTTAAGGATTGGAAGGCTTCAGGAATAGGGTCGATAGTTATGTACATTGCCCTACCAAAGCGGGCACTATATAAAGAAAGCAGGAAGCATTGGGTACGAAAGGAATAAATTAGAACACAGATAGAGTTGCTATGTTATTGTTGTTATAGACCAATTACATAACGACATTAGCTAAGGAAAAACACAGTTTTCTCTATTTATATTTACTATTATGAGAACAATTACCTGATGCTGATGATTAACTGCTGGTTAATTCGAAACACTTGAGTGTTTAAATTTAAAAGATATTTACATTCAAAAACAGTTCATTGTAAAGTATTTACAGCGTCCAAATTTTACCTAAAAATTTATTTTCGCTAGGCATTCAATTTGACAACACATTATGCTCATTTAACAATTAAATCATACTGTTAAAGCGCTTAAATAAAATGAATTTAAGGATTGGAAGGCTTCAGGAATCGGGTCGATATTTATGTACATTGGCCTACCAAAGCGGCCAATATATAAAGAAAGCAGGAAGCATTGGGTACTGAAGGAATAAATTAGAACACAGATAGAGTTGCTTTGTTATTGTTGTTATAGACCAATTACATAACGACATTAGCTAAGGAA
>NW_024000066.1:0-1303 GCF_014805625.2 Glossina fuscipes
GACAGTTTATCAATATTAACATGATCATAAATATCGGCTTACCTTTAATGTAATTCGCTCGAGTGCATGTCCGCTCAAGTCTGCGTCCGTTTTGCTGATTGCATCAATTTTTACAATATTACAGCAATTTTCGATTAACACAGGAAAGTTTTTATTTATGTAGTTCACTCTACGATGGCGTCTTTCAATCGCAACTAAAAGCATTTTTCAAAGTTCGATGCCATCTGTCACTTTAGCCGTTACTTTGGACGATTTTGGAATCAACCGCTCTGCAAAAGAAACGACCCACACTTTCGGCTTTAATCAGTTGCATTTTAGATTGGTATACCAAATCTAGGAACGCAATCATGATGGAAAATGTTACCACCATTCAGCAATAATATCTCCTAAAGTCCAGCCATTTTGTGAATCTGTCAATACATATAAGACAATATCTGCAATTTTCTGTGAATGGCAGGACCAATGATGTCTATGTTTATGCGTTTGCAACGTTCTTTAAGGATCTCTACGTTATCGATTGCCCTTTCGGTTTGTCTCTCAATTGATTTTGACAGGATTTGCAAAATTTAGTCCAAACGAACAGTTCCGCGATCGTATGGATTGAAGATTTTAAACCAGGATGTGACTAGTTATATATTATTTAAAATTATTTTTTGCGGAATGTTTGCCTATGCGCAGACATACAACAGATGTAGCGCAATCGCAAAGTCGAAGTTTAAGTTTGATTTTCTTAAAAAAAAGTGTTTGATGAGCATTGAAGCAAATTTTTTAAGCTTAATAGGTGCAAATAAATCTAATTCACTTTTCATTCATTCTATATGAGTGCTCATAGTTTCTAAGCAAATATGTCTTTTACTTTGTTACGTAGATTAAATTTTTTCGTGCGTTTCGAGGTAGATATCCTTTGTGACTGATGTCGTTTACTACTTTTCCCAGAACCTTTTTAAAATTTAGACGATATCTTGTTGATTGCTTTTCCTGTTAAATTACTTAAAGCCTTTTTGCCTTGCTCTGCCAAAATATTTCTAAGTGGCTTGCGAACGAAATCATTGAGAATAGATTTGCCCGTATCTATAGCTTGGTCTTTAATCGCATTCAAACCTGATAGAAACAACGGTTTTAAATTTCTAAAAAAAGACGCGAAGAATGAACCAATGCCACGCCCATTTTGTACGACTCGTGGTGACACATATAGTGATCCTATGTGACTTAATCCACTTCCGATTTGATTAGAGTAATATGAAGTATACACTTGCTCAGTCTGTTACACTTCTGAATGAAATATTATTTGTGCTCTCGTTTA
>NW_024000067.1:0-5026 GCF_014805625.2 Glossina fuscipes
AGCAATCTTATATATATTCAAATTGTTTTGTTTAAGGAACATACATCGGTGCATACGGGTGAAGTATTATATACCTGTCCTAATTGTCCGATGACATTCTTCTCGAATGCGAACATGTATAAACATCGTCAGCGTTTACATCGTGCCGAATGGGAGGCTGATCGTAAGAAGCCAATTCCTCCTAATATTATGGGTCAAGCTAAGCAAGGCAGCAAATTAGTAAAACTAAAACGATCAACAGTCAACAACATCGCCGTTATAACACAATTTCCTAATACTGATATATTACAATTTAAGCCTCCTTCTGAAAGTGATGAAAATGCATTAACAAATACGTTAGAGTTTTTATAGAAATTTTGAGGCTTCCATATGTTTTTATAGCGGCTTCATTTTAAGAGGGTTTTTTAACAATTGACACCTAAGTGTCTTATATGTAATTTCCTTAACTATTCAAAGGAGGATTAAAGCGAAGAATATCTGTAAGAATTTTGATTTGTGTAAATATAATCTGGTACGTAATCAATTTATTAAATCGTGTTCCTTTGTAAATGCAATTTAGTTTTTGTTAACTGTTCCGGTTTACTAACGAAGTTTCTACTCGTCTTTGATATCCATTATCTCAACCTTATGTGTAGAAATTCCACGAAACTACTACTTCGAACGTAGTTGTAAATTGCGAAGTACACCTTGTTGTCTTTCGTTCTCATTTTGTCTTACTTTAAAATTAATTTAAAACGAGTTAGAAAGAAAATAATTTTCGCGATTTTCGACAATCCATAAATTTCATGGATGAATTTTTCTGATGACTTTTTTTATTTGTTTTTAAGATTTTTTCATTCTCTCTCACAAATATGCATGAAATGCATATTATGCAAAGTTATACATTTCATAACTCAGTAAGATTATGTCCATTGAAGGCGTCCGTGGCTTATACGCAAAGTAAAGAGGTACTGTTCTATTTACGCAATTAGCTTCGTTTTACAAAGTATGATTTTTTATAATTTGTTGTTCAGCAAATCAACAACCGAAGCTGATGTGCAGAGAAAAGGCTCAACGTGAACACGATGTTCTTTGTGTTGCGCCTCAATAAAATATATATATCTGTTTCGTTTATTTTATTATTTCTTAAATCTCTTAATTAAATTTTCTTTAAATTAATCTCGTGTCAATTTTTGTGTGTTACTCGTCCGCTATGTCTAAAGGTTATTAATTTTACAGTATATTTAAAGATTTAAAATATGTAAGCACAAAATAAATTCTTAAATGAACTCTAATAAGATCTTTGTAGTATCGTTAATTGTACTTTTCAGTTGTCTTTTTTAGGTCGGGGGCTAATCTATTAATTTTTCCGTTTAGCCAATATGTTTCCTTACACGAATTTTTTGGGAACGTGTTTATCGGGTAAAAAGAGCATTAGGTATATTTTGTTATTTGCGGGTGCACCTGATCGCTAGTAATTTTCCCCTTTTTCGCTTGAATTCGCGAAACATTCCGTTTTTTAATTTTATTAAATTAAAGTTGTTTGATTATTGCGCACTTTTACGCACTTTTTCAAAACTTTTGAAGAGAAAATCATATATAAATGAATTCTCTTACCAAATCGTGCAGTAATTCTTCTTGGAACTCTATAAAATATCTTAAGCAATCTGTATGTGTACATTTGCACTATCAAACTCTCTTTGTCAAATTTCGTTAAAATCCCAATTGAAATAAAAAGGTGAAGAAGCGCTCCATTCACTTTTGTTTGAATTCTACGGCTTGAGAATGGATGCGCTTGAAAAATCCATGAGAAATAAGCGTTAAACGATTAAAAAGCTTAGAAAGATTAGAAAAAAGAAGTAAGAACATTATAGCGGGTCAACGCCGACCATTACATACCCTCCACCACTTCGCCTAGTACAGTTATTTTCTTCGTTTTGATAGTAATACGCTAAAAGTATACGTTATTTTCGTGCAAAGCCACAATTTTTATAAAAGCTCGCATACAGGAAGATTAGATTTTCTCTATATATAAGAGCTTGCTTTTCGTGCTAATGCTTATTTATGTTAGGGGCCAAAAAAATATACCTATGTGATTCAAATTCTCTGCCGTTCATTCTTTCGCTCAATTGCTACTATGAATTAATTTTCATCTAAAATATTAAAAATTCTCCCTCTTTCCGAAAGGCTTACTGCTCATAAGAAATCTTATACGGGGTGGGACCAACAAGTAAACCCATGGTGTTCAAATTAGGTCCACTTCACTTTTTGCATTAAAATACTATGATGAACAAAATTTCATAGCAAAGAAATTAACAATTAGGGCTTTTTGACATATAAGCATTACGGATCTAAAAATAGACCTACATTGTCTAAATTCTTTAAGGCTGATTTGTTTGTCAATTTGCTATCATAAGACAATTTTTGCTATGAAATGTTAAAAATTGGACTTATTTCCACATAAAGATTCAATTTTAGTGGGATTGGTTATATGAGAGGGTTTTCAATAAGATGCTCCAGCTGGTTCAAAGTTTTCACACCAAATTAAAATGTCGAAATACTATAGCTTAGCTAATTTTGAAAATTGAAAATTTTTATCTCAACGATTTTTCGGAATAGGGCATTATATGGGGGATTGACCGCTAACGCGGACCGATCCGCACAATTTTCAACAACGTTCGTCCTTAGGACAAAGAACGCCACTATAATAAATTTCATCGAAATACCTCAAAAACTACGATCTGTAGCTTGAATAAAAATTTACATCAGACGGGCAGACAGGCTTAGATCGATATAGAAAATGATCCTGAAATGATTATGAATCGGTCGGCATCATAAAACGTCTATCGCAAGTCATTCTGCTTGTAATATCCGTCGGCACATACTTAATATTCTCTGTACCACAAGTGGTGTAGAATACAAAAAGTGAAGGGCTTCACAATCTTTGTAACTGGAAAAGATAGAATGGCGAGCATTCATAATTTTCTTACTTCTGTTTAGAACGTTATCATCGATATTCGAATTCCTTATTTTCTGTTCTGAACTGTTTCGTCTTCCATAAATTATGTTGTATTTTTTTTTTGTTTTAGATTACCGACGGATCGTAAATTGCAGCAACATTTAAAAAATGATCATGATCCACAAAAACTATTTATATGTGATAAGTGCGGTAAAATTTTTAAAAATAGTTACAATTTAAGAAAACATAATGACATGGAGCATACCGAAAGGAAATTTACGCCGGAACCGCAACAATGCAAGCTTTGTGGTACATGGTATCGTCATTTGGCTGGTTTGAAAACGCACATGAAAAACATCCATGAGAATACAAGCAATGAACATCGTTGTAATATATGCAGTAAAGTATCAACTACTGAGAGAGCTCTAAAGCGTCATATATACTTGAATCATAAGTGTATCCGAAAATTCAAATGTAGCATGTGTTCGAAAGCTTTTAAGCGTGGCCAAGATTTAAGGGTTAGTTTTACTTTCAAGTTAATTTTTTCTGTCTTTTTCTGTAAGAGTTGTTTTCTTTTATAGGAACACATTTCAGTACATACGGGTGAGGCGTTGTACACTTGCCCCAATTGTCCAATGACTTTTGCGTCCAGTGCCAATATGTATAAACATCGGCAACGTTTGCACAAAACTGAATATGAAGCAGATCGTCAACAAGCCATTCCTCCGAATATCATAAAACAAGCAAAGACTGGTACAAGCAAAGTTCGTTCTTTTGGTGTATCTAATGCTTTTGCAAATCCGCAGATAGTAATAAATTAGTTTTTACTATGACACTACATTGAAAAGTTATAGTATACAATAAATCCGGTGAGACTAAAACGAAATTTCAAATTATATATTGTAGGCGTAAAAGGGAATTACTGAAAGATAAAGCGGGCGGTAAACACGAACGTAAAAGTTCAGCACCTATGTCAAATTTCTTTAAATTAAGTTTCTCGACTTCTTCTTCTTCGCCGACACAACATAATAACAGAAACTTAAAGGCAGGGGGCGGCAAAGGTAAGAAGTTACTTGGATCTCCCTTGCTACATCGTATTATGTTCGGCCATCATCATGATGACAGTAGTAAATTTGAAACCCTTTATTTAATTGTATGAAAAAACAGTAACTTGTTTACATATAATTTTTGCTTAAATAAAATTGGAATAGCAAGATTTTGCTTGTATAATAAAAAAACGAGTGTAATCCCTTTTTTTTGCCATTTTTACCCAAAGATTTCAGATTAGTTCATCCTTTGTAGTACGCATTAAAATTTTGTATACCATTTATTTATTGAAATCCCTTTGGGCATATGTGCCCTTAGCCTGCCGCCAATAATAGAGCTCCTGATTGTGTTTACTTATCGTCGTATTCGGGGTCTTGTATTAAAGGCACGATAAAACTCTACGACCGATTCCGATTTACCTATAAATGTGAGAATAAGCAAGAGCGTATATGTTTGTTTACTTTTTTCAATAATGCCTTTAGCAAAAATAGCGTACATGTTCTCAGTATTTTGAACATTTTGTTAACGTCTCCTGACTTGTTTTATTCAATTTTTAATAAATTGGTTACGTACCAGATTATATTTACACAAATCAAAATTCTTACAGATATTCTTCGCTTTATCCCCCTTTGAATAGTTAAGGAAATTACATTTAAGACACTTAGGTGTCCCTCTTAAAATGAAGCCGCTATAAAAACATATGGAAGCCTCAACATTTCTATAAAAACTATTTGTTAATGCATTTTCATCACTTTCAGAAGAAGGCTTAAATTGTAATATATCAGTATTAGGAAATTGTGTTATAACGGCGATGTTATTGACTGTTGATCGTTTTAGTTGTACTAATTTACTGCCTTGCTTAGCTTGACCCACAATATTAGGAGGAATTGGCTTCTTATGATCAGCCTCCCATTCGGCACGATGTAGGCGCTGACGATGTTTATACATGTTCGCATTCGAGAAGAATGTCATCGGACAATCAGGACAGGTATATAATACTTCACCCGTATGCACTGATGTATGTTCCTTAAACAAAACAAT
>NW_024000068.1:0-1007 GCF_014805625.2 Glossina fuscipes
ATCACATCTTCGTACGAGGACTGATTGCAGCTAGATATTACTGGCCAGATATGACTGAAGAAATCAATGCCTGGCCGACGCAGTGCATATAATATCAAAAATCAAAGATTCATCGGCATACTAAAACACCCATACTACGGATTCCTTTCCCCAAAAAGTAGTTTGAACGCATCCATATGAATTTGGTTGGGCCTTTATCATCACCAAAAGGCCTTAGATATATATTAAAAATAATAGATCGATTTTCGCGATGGGAAGAAGCTTACGCTTTAAAAGATATTAAAGCTAAAAAAACGTATTAACCTTTTTAAATATCACTTTTTGGGGTTCCACTGAAGGTAACTAATGATAAAGGAACACTGTTGACAAATAAGTTTTTGTTGGCTTAACAAATTTATTTGGTGGTCGTTAGATCGTCACATTTCTATATCCTCCGCAAACTAATAGCATAGTTGAACAGTTTCACAGGCAATTAAAAGCATCCATGATGGCTAAAGACAAAACAAAGAAATGGTTTTACGAGCTTATATCAATACTTCTGGGATTGCGACCTGTTTTGACAACTCCTACCAAAATTGTATATGGACAAAATTTCCCGCTACAAGGCGAAATTTTAGTACCAAATTCTGATAGCAAAAATCGGAAATCGTAAACACTCTCAATAGACAGATTCTCTAATAGAGTTGTTTTCAATTTTAACGACATTTCTTTTTAGCAAAAAATAATTAAGTGGTCAGTCATAAAAGATCATTGAAAAAAGGACTCTTTTTTAGTAAGTTACAATTAATCGTTGAATAAACAAACAAATAATTGCAAATAAAAAGATATTTATTTAATTTATTAAACTTTCTATAGTAAGTAATAGAAAAAATTCATAGTTAGCTAAAAGGACTGTAAAGATTGAAAAGTTTCGGCAAAAGTTAACTCTATTAAATTACCCCTAATTTTTTTATTTCGTTAAGTTATTGCCGGATGGAACCCGCCAGTATGCTCCGAGGTTCACTTAC
>NW_024000069.1:0-1135 GCF_014805625.2 Glossina fuscipes
ACGTTGAATATTTTCGATAATTTAGTTTTAACACTTTTCATTAATAAGAGAGTGCTTTTGTTTAGTCGAAAAGTGAACTTTTTCATCCAAATATTCACTACAACAATCGCCAAATTCGCCGCAATAAGGACACAATAGTCAATATATCTGAAAAATCTTATGTTTCTTTATTGGATATAGAAATGTAGATTAAATGATTTCTCTTTTTAACTCACATTTCGATCAGCAATACTACGTGCCGTAGAGCCCCTTGCTTTAAACATATGCCCGGACAATACTTGCGATGTTGCTATATTTTAATATTTTTTCAAAGCAATCTTTTTGTTTTAATTAAAAAGCATATGCCTAATAATCTCGCTAAATACTATCAGTTAATTGTTTTTTCTTTCATAACAAAGAAAAGGCTTTTACAGTAGCGGGGTGATTAGTAAACACATTAAATATCTTTATAAATGTATTTAAGCTTTTTAGCAATACATGTAGTAATGTTTTCTCTTTTCGACTTTTATTTACTTCTTGCTTGAGTTCACTTCATTCCACCTCGACGAGTAACAAGCTTTATCTTAAAGTTCCTAATTATGCTATTAAAAAAATGGACGCCAGACAGATTTTTTTGTAAAATATTAATGGCCTTTTTGTGCCTTCTCCTTTTTATACCCATCATTGAAAGATGACGAATATAGTCATTTTGTCAGCACGTTTGCAATGCCCAGAATGAAGCGTAATATATTCGTGATCATCATCAAATTCTAGTCCGTCTGCCCGCCTGCAAGAACGTGCATAGTTCTTGAAAGCACCTTACCATTGAAAATCGGCCAAATCTATGGAAGGACACGCCCGCAGCCCCACGTAAAAAATTGTTTTGCTCATTATTTATAAACTATAGATTTGTTTAAGCTTTTATTTTGAAATTAGAAAAACATCAGGCGCGCCCACTCCATTTTACAAAGCATGAATATATAGTTCTTTTACTGTTTTTATCTTTTTTTAGATAATCGTAATGGGTGTAGAAGATTCGGTGATGACCACATATAATTTTCTTGCTTGTTTTTCTCTTATTAATTTTCATTCTTCACTGACAAAAACTGAGTCTGCTTCTGCGGATTGCTTAAAATGGTTTTAAATTACTTAAACA
>NW_024000070.1:0-2594 GCF_014805625.2 Glossina fuscipes
GCCAAACTGTTATCGCAGTCCTGTCGCTCCGGCGTGGATCTGTTGGGCAGGGCGGCAGTATAAGGGGGGTTCGCCAAACTGTTATCGCAGTTCTGTCGCTCCGGCGTGGATCTGTTGGACAGGGCGGCAGTATAAGGGGGGGTTCGCCAAACTGTTATCGCAGTTCTGTCGCTCCGGCGTGGATCTGTTGGGCAGGGCGGCAGTATAAGGGGGGGTTCTTGAGCGGTACGCCCACCAAACCGTGCACGTAAAACACGGTGGGGGTCGACTGTTCAGGAGGAAAGAGAAGTCAAATGTTGTGGGGTCCATGAAAAGTAATCGGGGGGGAAACGGAACCTCATGTGCACACCCAAGCCGTGCTCAGCCACAGCACGGGAGGTAAAAGAAATCGAAGTCTCCAGAAGACACTCTTATTATACATACGTTTATTTATAACCTCTATAAGTAATATCTTTTATTATCGAACAGTAATGCTAGCACTGTCCTAGGAGGGCCAAGACTTCATTTGTGTTCGATTCTGAACAATAATAAAAGGAGTGAAAGCGAAATCCTTGGCTGATAGAGCATTGCTGGCATCCTTATTGAAAGCGTACACCCCATACGAGGGTTCTCGCTATATATATATAGATACAAAAAAAAAAAGGAAAACACACAAAAGATACGATATAAAAGAAGAAAACTTATATATATATATATATATATGTAAAGAAAAAAATATTCTTAAGCGTGTATTGAAAAAAAAATATATAAAAGAAAAGAAAAGAAACATCTGTAAAATAGAATAAGATACAGAAAATCTCTAATAACGAATGTTGTAAGCGCTTTGCTTGGTTTGATTCTTTCCTGTCTTGGTGGTCAGTTTTGCCACATTAATTGCTTCTTTGTTCCGATTGATTGTTCTGCTTCTGTTTCTCTTCTATCGATCGTGTCAACTTACGACTACGAGATCGGATTGTTGGTTTAAGAAAGGGGGGTATATTGGTAGTTTTTCTTCAAGTTTGGTTTGTGCCTAGTCCTTGCGGTTCTAGGGTATTGTCTTCGGGGAGTTTTTTTTTCTCAAGGGTCTACGGTTACCTGTTGTACGATAGCAGTAGGGCTAGAAAACGTAGCAATCGGGGGGTCCAACCTGGTATGAACCCAAGCTTCAATCCAGCCCACGCTTCACAAACGGTAGACGAGTCCCTGGCGACCCGATTGGATCCAGTATTCCAGCAATACCAGTTCGGGGGAAACTACACCACCGTAGAGTATCCTGCAGATAGCAGTACAGCATCACTTTTTAACAGCCTCAGCAGGAAGCTGAACTACCTTTTTAAAATGTCCGACAACGAAACGACAGACATCACTCGCAACGCCGGTAGCAACATCGCAGATAATGGTCACAGCGGTCACCGCCAACCAGGCCCAGCAGGAGAAACAGCTAGCTCGGATCTAGACCTAGCGAGCATGCTGAAGCAACAATACGAAATGCTCCGAAGCTGTATGCAGGAAATTAGCCACCTAAAGGAAGAGAAGTCCGCAGCAACGCAGCGAACCCAGTTACGAGACAGTGAAGGGACGCAAGATTTTATAATAGCAGCGTCGACTTCAACACCACAGCAGCAAGTGCCACACCAGACGGTAGCGCAGCCTAGCGGCAGTTACCACCACGACCAGCAGACAGGACAGCAGCGCACCAACGATGAAAACACTCGGAGGCGAAGCATAGACCTCAATCGATGGCACATCAAGTTCGACGGCTCTGGTAAGGGTCTTACGGTCGAGAGCTTTGTGTTCCGAGTGGAACGGCTCAGACAGCAGCACCAGATAAGCCATGAAGAATTGTTTGCCGAGTTTCACTGCCTAGTGACCGGTCAGGCCAGCAAATGGTATTGGCAGCTGCTCGAGGATAGAGAAGGAGACATCACCTTTGATTATTTCTCGCTAAAAGCTGAGCTCCTCAACCAATTCAAGACTGCAGACTCTGATTACGAGTTAATCAGAGAAGTCATGGAGCGAAAGCAGCAGCACGCGGAGAGCTTCGAGGACTATTACGCGGAGATACACAACCTGACATTCCGCCTACGCAGAAAGATCCCGGAGGCAGAAATGATCAAAATAATGAAGTCCAACGTTAAGCCCAGTCTGGCCGCACTGATTTTTGCCACCAAAGTAGAAAGCATTGGCGAGTTCAAATCCGAATGCAAGAGGGCAGAAAAGCTGTTGAGAGAAAATAGAAGCAGGCCGAAACACGTGAGCGAGATCGGTCAGGGAGGTGAAAATGGTGAAGGAGTTCAGCGCGAAGCAGTTGAAGCTCTAGCGCCGCGGCATGGTCCAAACAGCGACAGGCAGCGCGAAAACGGCGGGGCTATGAAACACGAAAAGAGATGGATCAACACAGGCAACACAAGTAACCATCCGAACGAGCGGCACCATCTGCAACCAGCAACATCACGTACAGGCCAGCCGAAACAAGAAGCAGCAGCAGCAGTAGCAACACCCCAGCACTGTACCACCACACCAGCACCAGCGATCGCAGTGAAGGCAGCGCAGAGCATGGCCTTCTGCCAGTCACCCTTCCATCTGATGACATGCTATGTGTGCGGTATGCCGGG
>NW_024000071.1:0-1323 GCF_014805625.2 Glossina fuscipes
CTGGACATATTGGCTCCGTATTAATGTAAGGATAGCGGCCAGAGTATGTGGTCTTGTCGGAGCAAATTAAATTTTTTTGCGCAAAGCATTCGTCGGTTTTTCCAAAGCCGTACTGCGCAAAAGATCGTCAATATTTTGTCTTGAAGTTCCCAGTACTAGTATTTCATCTATAAAGCAATCACATGGATTGGGAACACATTGGAAGTTTTCATAATGTCCTGCTAATGGGCATCATAAAATTGGCGGGATCACAGGCACCAGGCGTAGCACCTAAGGGTACAAAACTACACCAAGATGCAAAGTAAAAGTAATAGTAAAGTAAATCAATAAAATACTTAAAACTGCTCCAACATCTTGGTGATTGCTAATTTAGCTTCTGATAACTTCTTTGATGTTTTCCGGTGTTTTCTACCATTTATTAATTTAATAAAACCAGAAATTTTAACAGAAATCTGCGAAGTTTTCGACATACATATATATAGCGGTGCAAAGCATATTATTATAAAAACAAGTACAAAAAGCTGGGCATAATTGCGGTGTTGTTTTTGGATCAAAGAGTTTCGAACAAGTGGGTCATATTTTAAACACATGGGTCTTCTTCTTGGACTCATATAAGATTTCTCTCGAATACTATGCCCTGCAAGGAAAAGATTTATTTTTTAATATTTCATGATGAAAATTCATCAGTAGCAATAAGAAAATTGGATCACATAGGCTTACGTTTTAGAATCCAACATATATTGGGGTTGTCATGAAAGGCAAGCCCTTAAATGGAGAGAAAGCGTAGTTTCTAAAAGTTTGCTAAATTTGGATCACACCATGTGTGATCCACTAGCATGCGGGCTTTCGTGAAAAGTGTGAATTTGTCTGAAGACAATGGGTCGTTTTTGATATGTTACTACTAAAACGAGTGAATAGCTGTACTTGGGGAAGTAGTGCATGGTATCTAATAGGTGGAATTGTCCGGCTTTAATGCACTTACTTGTTTTTTGGTAAAAAATATTTCCTGTAAGTGTGTAAATTGTGGTTCCGCTTAATATGTTATGAATTTCAAATCGTAAATTTTTCATTTCTCGAGTATTATGACCACATCTCGGTTACCTTACGTACGTCTCAGCTAACAACGCAGATACGATAGTTTCATATTCTTTCTCTACTTAGGCGTGAATTTCTCCAGAACAGAAGACCGACAGACGGACATTTCTGAAACAATTTGGAACTTTATGTTGATCGAAAATTTGTTTTCAATTTTTATAGTCATCGCCGAAAGAATGCGAGGTATATTTATTTTGTCAAAACGTTGGCAACGCCAAGAAGGGAGTT
>NW_024000072.1:0-2918 GCF_014805625.2 Glossina fuscipes
TTTCTACTTTAGGCTTCGTTCTTTTATAGCGCAATAATATTTTTTTCTGTATCTTATCTCCATATTCGACAAATTTGTAACGGTTTTAATTCTTTAAAGTGTCAGACTTTCAATAACTAATTTTGCAAGTCTTTGTGGTTTGCTGGTGACAAATTTATCCATTAGATGTAAATATTTTTATGCTTTACTATTAAACAATTTCTAAGCCTTTTCCGAATTATTTTATAATTTGAATTTTGACAAAACGATAAAGCAATCTACAAAATAGAACTTATTATAGTGAAGTGGACTTTATGTAACGCGAGAAGAAATTCTTAGAATATCTATAATACAATAATTTGAAAATTTATGTTGACTTGAATTATATTTAATTTTTTATTATAAATATTTTTATTAAATCTACAAGTTTTTATTGCATACATAGAAGGATCTTTGTTTCAATTTTTCGTAAATATAAAACCGCTTAAAAATTTTGTGAAATGTGTCTACGTGGCATTACTGATTGACGTGTTTTATCTTTGTTTACATTACATATTTTTTACACATTATTTTAACAAATTCAATGCGGAATTTGTAAAATTCAAATATAAATATATATGTTCCATTGAAAAAGTCTGGAATACGTGAATTATTTACAAGAATTTTTCATTCTTCACTTAAGCTGGCATACGCGGCTACATTTTGGAAATGCTTGCTACAACTACGTTGCAGAATTCTTTAGCAAGATAAAAGAAAAACTTTATTATTATTACTGTTATCGATTAATGTCTGATAAACTTACTGTTGATTACTTACTTTTAAAATCCAAGTGCAGTTTGCGACATATTAGCGGAATACTTTTTTGGTATTTTAGTTAAAAAAATAGAAGCGTAATCAGAATGTGCGGTATTTTTGCTTACATGAACTATATGACGCCGAAAACACTTCATGAAGTGTTAGAATTGTTGGTGAATGGGCTTAAACGCTTGGAATATCGTGGCTATGATTCAACGGGAGTGGCTGTCGATGCCCCTGGTAAAGCGAACGATATACTCATGTTGAAAAAAAGTGGCAAAGTGAAGATGTTAGAAGACGCTATTGCTGAAATAAGCGATGAACGCTTTTCTCTGCCTCTAACAATTCATGTTGGCATTGCACATACACGTTGGGCGACACACGGTGTGCCTTCTGAGGTTAATTCTCATCCGCAGCGTTCAGACCCTAGTAATAGTTTTGTTATTGTTCACAACGGCATTATAACAAATTACAAGGACGTGAAGACGCTCTTAGAGCTGCGTGGATATATTTTTGAATCCGAAACTGACACTGAAGTCATTGCTAAGCTAGTTCATCATCTTTGGGTACAGCATCCGAATTATGCATTCCGTGAACTGGTTGAATTGACTATACAACATTTGGAAGGAGCCTTTGCTGTAGCCTTTAAGTCGCGTCACTTTCCCGGGGAATGTGTTGCTTCACGCCGCGGCTCTCCTTTATTGATTGGCATCAAAACGAAAACTCGTTTGGCGACTGATCATGTACCCATCTTGTACGCCAAAGAGCATCGGCCTCACGTTTCCGATGCTCCTTTGATGTCTTTGATACCACATGCAATGGTTCATTCAGAGTTCACTCCTCTAGAAGACACGGAAATTGAATATTTCTTTGCTTCCGATGCGTCCGCAGTTATTGAACATACCAATAGGGTTATTTATTTGGAGGACGATGACGTGGCTGCCGTTAAAGGTGGTGCATTAAGCATTCATCGTCTTAAGCAGTGCCTGGATGATCCTCATGCTCGAGAAATAATTACGTTAAAAATGGAAATACAACAGATTATGAAGGGCAACTATGACTATTTTATGCTGAAAGAGATATATGAACAACCCGAATCAGTTGTTAACACCATGAGAGGACGCGTGCGTTTTGATACGAAAACAGTAGTATTGGGAGGAATTAAAGAATACATACCGGAAATAAAACGTTGCCGTCGTTTGATGTTAATTGGATGCGGTACGTCCTATCATAGTGCGGTTGCTACACGTCAATTGCTGGAGGAGCTTACCGAGCTGCCTGTTATGGTGGAACTGGCTTCAGATTTCCTGGATCGCAATACTCCGATATTTCGCGACGATGTTTGCTTTTTTATATCGCAATCCGGCGAGACAGCGGACACTTTGATGGCCTTGCGCTATTGTAAGCACAGAGGAGCACTTATTGTTGGTATTACAAATACCGTGGGTAGCAGCATTTGTAGAGAATCAAACTGTGGAGTACATATTAACGCAGGTCCAGAAATTGGGGTTGCCTCTACTAAAGCATATACCTCTCAGTTTATATCCTTAGTCATGTTTGCCTTGGTTATGTCGGAAGATCGGCTTTCGTTGCAAAAAAGACGTTTGGAAATTATCGAAGCTCTTTCAACTTTGGCCGATCAAATTCGCAAGGTTTTAAAGCTTGATTCGAAAATTTCTGAAATGGCTAAAGATCTTTACCAACATAAATCCTTACTTATAATGGGTCGTGGGTATAATTTTGCTACATGCTTAGAAGGCGCTCTTAAAGTAAAAGAGTTAACTTATATGCATAGTGAAGGCATTTTAGCTGGTGAACTAAAGCATGGACCCTTGGCTTTAGTTGATGATGAAATGCCAGTTTTAATGATTGTTTTACGTGATCCAGTTTATGTAAAATGCATGAATGCGTTACAACAGGTCACTTCTCGGAAGGGCCGCCCAATTATTATATGCGAAGAGGGTGACGAGGAGACAAAAGCATTTTCTTCGCGCAGTTTAGAGATACCGCGCACAGTCGATTGCCTTCAAGGCATTCTGACCGTTATTCCAATGCAGCTTTTATCTTATCATATAGCAGTATTACGCGGTTGTGATGTCGATTGTCCGCGCAACTTAGCAAAATCTGTTACAGTGGAATAACTT
>NW_024000073.1:0-3171 GCF_014805625.2 Glossina fuscipes
TGGTAAGTTGTTGAGGACGATCTCGAAATAAGTTTATTGGAGGATTTTCAACACTTTTCAGCATCTCAAGCAGTTACGCTTTCAGCGCGTCTTCCAATCTTTGCAAACCAAAAATCGCGTTTCCAACCCTCTAAATAACTAACTAAATGTTAAATTCGAACTTTGATGATATTTTAATTTTATTCAAAATTTCGTTTTAATGAAAATGCGATGTCACTGAGTCTTAAAATTCATACTTATTAAATTATAATAGACGCACATAACTTAACTGCAAAAACTGATGTACAAGTGAAGATTGTAGCGGCTAAACACCGCAGATTTATGTCATGCTAGAATTATGGTTCCACTAATTTAGTATTCTGATCCATTTCTTTATTAAGTCAATTCTGTTTCAGTCTGTCCGCCAAAATCCCTAGGTCTGTCTTCTGCTTTGCTTTTGTTGTGTTAGAACGTCATACAACGTAATAGAACAGTTAAGATCTCAAAAAAGTTTTATATTCACACATACGGCTAAAGGACAAATTCGTGATAGATGCATACAAGAAGAGGGAATGCATATATTGTTTACGCAAAACATAGTGCAAATTCTTTCAGGGTCAATGAAAAGGGTCTCTGAACAAGATATATCTTTACAAAGGCGCTTTACGATGACTATGGTGGTCAGAGGCGAAAACTTAATTTATAGGCATACATCATCACCTTTGTAGTTTCATACACTACGCTATTAAAACTGCATTCACATATATCTATAGTGAATAAATAGTTAATTTATTCAATTCTGAATGTATTCGTTAAGTTCTTTCATATTTGAACGTTTGCATAACAAATTGCTTCGGTTTTAATCTTTGCTTTCATTACTATACTCGCCATGGAAATATGAAAGTATATTGGTTCGTCCGGACGTTTAACAAGAAAATGCACTATATAAGATACCTACTTTTGAAATTTTTAGATAAATTAGTCCAGTCCGTCGCGTACGGGCAAACATTAAGTCTGTGATCCTTACGACAGCAGAGAAAAAAATAAAATAATAAAGCATTTGATTTGAAATTTGCTAAAACCATTGATAAAAATCATCACCAAGACAGAAAATATGGGATATGGGTTTGCTATGAATGCATGGTAGCGCGAGCTAAAAAATGTTTCAAATGGGCAACTGGCACGACCACAGTAAAAAAACACTTTCTTATTTATTATACTGATCTAAGGAATTGATTTGGGATATAGGATAGAAGAATTCTCTCCAAATTAATTGAAACAAAGTTCTATTAAGATATCAGATTTTTTGTGGAAACCGCAAGACGGAAAGATCTTTTCTCTTAATAGAAAAATGTATCACTTTTCTTAGTAGTCGGAAAGTCAGAACCTTCTTTACATTTTAGAACGAAACTTCTCCCCGCAAACAGTGAGTTTTTCCTTTTTGAAGACGAACATTAACAGTGGATTTGCGGACGTTTTATGTTTACTAAAACTTTTCACAATAAATATTTTGAGAATAATAAAACTAGGACGCTAAAAAGTGAGAAGTAGACGTAGAAAGAGGTAAAACAATATCGAAAAACGCCGACCATTTTTTCAAATTTTTCTCTTTAACTTTCGAACCCGATCTGCATATTAGGCGCAAAAATGTTTTCGATTGTTTACAATTAACGGTAAAATTTAAATTCCTATCTTAATTTTTGCGACTGGGAGGATTTATGCCTTTCACCGAAGAATAAGCGGCATATTTATTTTCTCAAAATGTTTACAACATCCAGAATGAATGAAACGTTGTCAACGGAAACTCCACAGACGCTTACACCTAAAATAATTGCAAGTACTTAACCCCTGCTAAAATGAACCAGTGGACGAAATATACCTTACCGAATGGGCATCTCATGAGCGCTGGGTCATTCTTTACTTTGCCCTGCCTACTGCAACCATTGTATGTGGCCCTAAGTTGGTGTAGTGGCCCCAAGTTGCGGGCCACTTTAGTGTAACCAGGCGTGTATGCGTCTATCAGACTAAGTTTCATGTAACCACATCATTACAGCAATTGTATTTAACCAATGCCTATTAACCAGAGGCCTATGAGTCACGCGTATGTGCCTTAGTTGAGCTAGCTATTTCATAAGACATGGGAGGGGGTCTATATTTTTGCTCAAGTACACTTCTAGGACCGTTACAACCAAAAGAAATTCCACGTACTTGCCCCTTATCGGATATGTGCACAGACGAAACCCTAGTATACCGAACCGGATCCTATGTGCCCCTAGAGTCTTTCAATGCCCAACCTGCCTATTGGTCTCTCTTCGGCACTGAAAAGTTTGTGGGAGGGCCCGAAGTTGGGTCTGCAGATCCCTTCCAATCTACTTCTCCCTCAATGCAAAAAAAAATAACTTGACAGATTTTTAAGAGTAACAATCTATAATATAAACTACTTGAAGTACATATATATAATTAAGGCAACCAAAAATAAATTCTCTTTGTAAATAACCTTCGTGCTCATAGCACAATACGCTACGAACGCGGTGAAAACTACATCACCATCTCAATAATCTTAACTGACTTAACAGCCACCAGCTCAAATTTATTGGCACATCCTTACGTTGACAATATTGGCTGTATCAAGAAACCGTTGGTCGGCATCGTGTAAAATGTACACTTTCCTTTGCAACCACTTTGCGTACAATCTTCCGTATACTTTGTGTTTTGAAAGCCTCATACCATGTACGTTTCATTTGTACATTGGGCCCTTTTTTGCATTTCTCTCAATATCCCATAAAGTAAGAAACAAAAAAAGTCTTTAAAAAAGTTTGCAGGTTTCAACAAATACTTTATTTATGTTTTATTATTCTTTCAAACTGTTACATAAGCTGAATTCATACGTGTTTGCTTACAAATTAATTATTGACAAAAATTTGTTTTCCTCTTTTTTTCAATTTCTCTGGTTTCTTTCTGTCTTTCTTTTAATTCGCCCTAGAAGAAATTTCTTGTCCTAATCCCTTTATTTTTCGGTTCCCATAAGTACGTTCAACCTTGCATTAGATTATCACGACAAGTTTCCTTTTTTCCGATTTAGGACAATGGTACCCTTACGTTTTTGGCAAAAAACTGAAATTTTTTTTTTTGCGATTTAGGACGGTGGTACCTTCGCGATTTTCCTTTTTTCCGATTTAAGACAATGGTACC
>NW_024000074.1:0-1466 GCF_014805625.2 Glossina fuscipes
TGTTCAGAAGTTTTTGTGGGAGTGAATTGCAGGCATGTGTCCCTTGACAAACTTAGTTTGTTACGTAAACTCCTAGACGATGTCGTTATATTCGCTAATAGGAGAATGTTTACTACTGATACACACAGTTGGGCAGACGAACAGACGGACATTCTTAGCTACATTCTGGATTTGAAACTGGCCAAGGATTTGTACACGTTACGATGGTTTTAAAGCTTGCTTCGACGCATCATAAAGTTGTTAAAAATAAAATTAAATTTTGATACACTATGATAATGAGAAGGTGTGGTGAAGTTTTCCCAAGTTTAAACACATACTACACCATCGCCTATAGATTACAAGTACAAATTTTTATAGATTTATCTGCTGCAGTTTAGTGAGTAATGGGTAGAAAACAAATTTTTTTTCTTGTGAGAAATCGGTGTTCTCAGCCCTTCGATCAATTTGGTCCATTTTCAATGCCAACCTGCGTCCAAGAACTTCCAATGCTTCTGCCAAATTTGAAGTCGAGAGTTTTATTTTTCTCGACAGAATAATGCTTAGAACAGACATTGTACAAACGGACAGAGGGACGGATGCTTAAATCGCTTTAGAATTTGATGCTGATCAAGAATATATATACACTCTGTGGGGCCTCTGAAGATTCCTGCTAGAGATTGCAAACGCTTTGACGAATTGAATATACTCCCCATCCTTCGGTGATTGGTTATGAAAAGAATCGCAGATAAATTTTCGATCAATCGTAGTTATTAACATCTTTCTCAAATCAACGCTAATCGAAAATATATTATGATAGATATCAATGCATATGTAACATAGTTGTTACATAGGGGAGTAATAAACTTTTTATACATATATAAGCAGACATATATGAACAGAGGTAAGCAGGTGACACGATTTAAGTCCAATACTGAGCGAAAAGATATTATATGGCAAGTATATCTAGTTGTTACATATGGAATATTATGGAATTTTATTATACTCGGAAACTAAAGCTAATCATCAGAAATTATTTTTATCATTATAATTACAGTTACATATGGAATAAAAAACATTTTATGCACTTATCGCCCGTTTGGTCGATTTGAAAACAATAAACTACAACAACTGATATGATAGGGTATCATGTCAGTGAGTGTTTCATAATGATGGTAACGGCGTTGGTGATGGTGACGGTGACAGTGACGGGTGACGGTAATGATGATAATGATGGCAACGGGGTTAAGGCAACCTTTTTATATATATATTTTTATATATATTTTTATATATATACATATATAAAAGCGTGCGTATATTTCACTGTTGTATAAATAACAAATGCGATACACATAAAATGAAACGGACGACGACGAAAACTGACAAGGAAAACATTAACAACAACAACAAGAACAGTGACAACAGCAATAACAGATACAGATTAAGCAGTAACAAAGTGTATAAAATTTACAAGAAAAGTAGGTTGTACC
>NW_024000075.1:0-3133 GCF_014805625.2 Glossina fuscipes
AAGCTTGTATATCTGCTTAAATAAACGACAATGAGATGCGATACTGCGCCGAATACTTTAACGTCTTCAAGGGCCATTTTTTTTAGATGACTAACCATACGTAAGGATTCACTGTAGGCAGCTGTAGGATTACGCCAGTCTCCTCCCAGTGCTTTTTTCAAGACAGCATTATACGTTTATATTTAATTTTAACCCTACTTTTTTTAGTTATTATATGTTCTATCCCTTCAATTTGCCTAAAACTTTATTTTTGTTAGACAAACAGATTTTTGAGTTATTTTTGAGATATTTTGATGAACGGCTGCAGAGTAATTAATAGAGAGCAGTGTCTCACGACAGTTTTTAAATAAAAATGTCATGAACCAATAAACAAATAGAAAAAAATTCATATTAACATCTTATAACTTTTTATTATATCTGCTACTGAAGGATGGGCGATCTACTAATTTGTCATAATGTTTGCTACACCCAAAAGAAAGCTTCAGAGATTCTATAAAGTGTGTACATTCTTGACATACAACATAAGTCCATGTGTGCTTTTTATGAGCTTCTCTTTGTAAACAATTAGTAAAATCGAGATGATAACTTTATAAAAAGTGGTTACCTATAGAATAGAGTCTCTGGTGTTACGACCCTAACTTTCACTAATTGTAACCACGTTTTTTACATGATGAGATAACATTATTTAAATATGCAAACATGCATCTGCTCTACGTACTTGACATTTGAAATGAAATGGTCAATCAATTGAGAGCATTTCGTGCATGAGTATATGAAATTAAGTCTTTCATTGTCTATGTGAGAAAATTTTGAATACAAAACTTTCTATAAAGTTTTCAAAATTCTGAAAAGCAAATAATACCAAGAAAGCTTTATCACAATTTCAATCGGATCTGATATTCACAGTAACGACAAGTATCGGGTCGTCCGCACTCTATTATCTATCTAATATCGGGTGAAATATTTAATACGTGAAATTGTAATAATTATTATTATAATTTTGAAATGAATGAATAATTGTGAAAACTGAAAGTAATAAAAGTTATTAAAAAACTGATTTTTTAACATTATTTAAAAAAGAAAACTTAAACAAAAAGAATGTTTTTATGTAAACCTCTAAATGAAAAATTAAATAAATTAAAAAATGCTAGACAAGTCGATGTGTTTGACCCTTTGATGCCTATCGAAAAAGTCATCTGTTTTCTATTCTTTTATCCTAACATGAAATGTAAACAATTCATTCGATTTTACGAGCAAGTTTTGGATATCCATTACCTTCAATAGAACTTGTAAAAATTACAATGCTTTCTATTAATAGTCGAGGAGACATTTGGCTAATTAGGATCACACGTTTATCTAATGTTTGGATAAGTTCGCGTCAAATGTCGAGGCTTTTTAATTTATAGACTATACGAAATAATGCTTTATTTTTTCCTTTTTTACGGTTATTATATCCTACACCACTTATGGTACAGGCAATATTAAGACAATGTATGTAGCACGCAGAAAGCTTATGACAGATCCGCCTTTTGTTATACAAATCGATAGAGCCTGTCTATCTGCCCGACGGTCTGACGTCTGTCCGTGTAAATTTGTGTACAGAGTGTTATATTTGAGACATTTTTATGAAATCTGGTACACTGATGTGGTTTAAACGATACCGAAAATGGTTGGGACTGGAACACTTTTTCGACCATTCCCCCTAAAGCCTTATTTTGAAAAGTCGTTATGATTTTTGGTATAATTGGTGTGAAAAATTTAGCAGCTTGGCTGAGGCAGCTTTCTGAATCCCATTCTCATATAAATCTTCCTACTACAACTGAATCTTTGTATAATAAAAAGGCATAATTTGTAACATTTCATGGTGAAAACTGGTTCACAATAGCAAATTGTTATAGATTATCAATCTTACCGCATTCGGACCACATAGGACTAATATTTGGATCAATATACGGGCTTTTATGAAAAGTAAACCTTTGCATGAAAATAATGTGTAACTCTCGATGTAGTATTACCAAAATGAGTGAATAATTGTATTAGGCGAAATGGCATTGGGTGTTTAGTAGCCGACTTGACCGACTATAATGTTCTTACTTCTTTTCCTTTTTTACTTTTCCATCAACACGAAAGCTTACGAGATTATCTAAGAAACAAACGAATAAAAAGATACGAAGAATCGAATGCACGGAGTCGGGTGAAACGAAATATATTGACGAAAAAAATACTGATCCGAGAAACAAAAGAATATGACTACATTTTGTAAATATATCGATGCTCGCTTAATTTTTCCTTCTTTGCATACTATTCTATGTATTAAAAATAATAAAATTATAATAAATCATTAAATATTCGGTATCATCCTACAGTTATTCACGTAACGACTTTGGAAAATAAGATTTTCTATGGGAAGTACTCAAAAACTATTCTAATACGAACGATTTTCAATAACGTTCATCCTTGGGCCAAAATTCGTGAATATACCAAATTTCATCAATATATCTTAAAAAATTGCCACATGTAAGTTGAGTACAAAGCAAACAAGATGGGCAGACGGATAGATAAAAGAAGATGGGCCTATGTTAACTGGGTGTAGCGTATATTCGTACGGAGTAGAATGTTGAGAGTAATTTTATCGCAATAACATAAAACTTAAAATTTTCTTCATTTATCTTCGCTCGCCATATAATACTATGTTGTGAAATTGAAAAAAACCTTCAATGGTGATGGTAGTAAAGTCTTGGTCTTGTGCGACTATAATGTTTCAAATTGTTTTAAATTAAAATTTTGTAGAATTACTTAAGGCGATATCCAATATTCGCTTCGGACTACAATAATTTTTGTATTAATTTTTTCGTTTGCACGCTATTAAAGCAAAATGATATTAAAGTTTTAATTATCCCTTATTTTAAAACACATATCACTTTCGCAGTTAATTTAAAGCTAAACCAAGTATAAAAAGCTCACTTTTTAAATATACCTCAACATGTCAACTTTACCTTTGGGCGACGAGCCAACAAACATTGTATGCCCGCGGTGCGGGCAGTCCATATTGACGAAATTGGACTATAAAGCAACTACCCGGACCCATATAATAGCTTTGATTTTATGTCTGATGGGGTGAGACGCATTATCA
>NW_024000076.1:0-3255 GCF_014805625.2 Glossina fuscipes
CAACAACAATAGCAACCGTAACAGCAACATCAACAACGACAATAGCAACAACAACAGTAACAACGACAGCAACATCAACAACAACAATAGCAACAACAACATCAACAGCAACAACAACAACAGCAATGGCGACAACAACGCCAACAGTAGCAACGACAACACCAACATTACCAACAAAAACAACACCAACCACAGCCGTGACAATATTAACGCGAGTAGCAACAGGCGCAACAATAACACCAGCAACGGGTCAAGACATCCCCGAGTGCAGAAGTTTAGCACAGAGGATCGCGGACTACCAGCAAAAGCGACACGAGATATTTAGCGCGAAATTTATAGAAGACATAGAAAGATTCTGATCTTACGCCAAAGGAGGAAGGCATACAGGAGGTTTCAGCAAAAGGATATCTCAGCGATTGTCTCCCTAGAGCACGATGACAGGATGTTTGCTCGGACCAAGGTCGACAACACCAAAGTAACCGCTCTTCTGGACACAGGAGCCAGCGTTAGTTGTTGTGCGGCCGGAGCAACGAGATTCCTTGAGAATCGAAGACATCGAGTCATTAAGCTACGGGATCAACACGTCAAAACAGCGGACGGAAAGAAGACATCCGTAACGGGACTCATTACTTTACCCGTCGAATGGGAGGGCGAGAGCAAGAGTATTGAATTCTACATAGTACCAGATTTGCAGCAGCAATTTTATTTCGGCATAGACTTCTGGAAGGGTTTTGGCCTATCTGTCGCCTCGAAGGCAGGTAACACCCCTAATGCCCCAAGTCGAAGCCAGGCTGTGGACTCTGCAAGCCAAGAGCACGGTAAACCGGCAGGGTACTTGAACGCACCTCACCGGTTGACTGAGACGCAACAAAGCTTCCTCAACCAAGTCATCGCAACCTTTCCATCGTTCGAGGAGCTTGGGCTCGTTAAAACCCACGTAGAGCAACAAGTAATCACCGTTACTGAAGACAACCTACCCGTGAAGCAGCGACATTACCCCATTTCACCAGCAATACAGCAGTTAGTCTACCGTGAGCTGGATCGGATGCTAGCGATGGGAGTAATCGAAGAGAGCAATAGTAGCTGGAGCTCCCCAATGACTCTACTTCGGAAGGGTGAGAAAAACCGCTTATGCCTAGATGCGCGCAAGGTGAATGAACGGACGATCAAAGACGCCTACCCCCTACCACACATGGAAGGCTTGCTCAGTCGACTGCAAGACACCCGTTACATTTCAGCAATTGACCTCAAGGATGCTTTCTGGCAGATCCCGTTGGAGGAGAAATCAAGAGAGAAAACAGCGTTTACAGTACCAGGGAGGCCGCTATACCAGTTCAAGGTGATGCCATTCGGCTTGTGCAACGCAGCGCAGCGCATGTGCCGGCTGATGGATAAGGTTATACCAGGCTGCCTCCGGGAAAACGTCTTTGTGTACCTGGACGACCTGTTGGTCTGCTCACCCGACTTCAACCACCACCTCTTGTACCTAGCCATGGTAGGCAAATGCCTAAAAGATGCCAACCTCACGATCAACGTTAGCAAGAGCAGATTTTGCTACCAAGAAGTGAAATACCTCGGCTTCATAGTGGGCAACGGGCAGCTAAAAACAGATCCTGCCAAGGTAGAGGCCATGACCGATTTCGCAGTGCCGAAAACTCCAAAGCAGCTCCGAAGGTTCATTGGCATAACGAGCTGGTATCGCCGTTTCATTCCCAACTACGCGACAATAGCAGGACCCCTACATGACTGTCTTACAAAAGAAGGAGTGAAAAGCTTCGCCTTGGCAGAAAAAGCCCTAGAAGCGTTCGATCAGCTAAAGGAAAGCCTCGTCACAGCGCCAGTCTTGGTTACGCCGGACTTCACAAAACACTTCTACGTACAATGCGATGCGTCAAGAGAGGGCGTGGGAGGAGTTCTGGCTCAAAGAGACAACGAAGGGAACGAAAGGCCTGTTGCATACGTGTCAGCAAAACTGAATAGAGCACAAAAAAATTACACGGTGACAGAGCTAGAATGCCTAACAGCCAAACTATGCGTCGAGAGATTCCGACCGTATATCGAGGGACTTCCCTTCACCATTATTACCGACCACGCTAGCCTGAAATGGCTCATGTCGCATAAGGACCTGTCAGGTAGATTGGCGAGGTGGAGCCTCAAACTGCAAGCATTTGACTTCACGGTCCAACACAGGAAAGGCAGTCAGGACGTTGTGCCAGACGTATTGTCACGAATGGATTTAAGCGAGATGGTAGGAAGTAATGACCGGTTACTTGACATCGACCTAGACTCTCCGCACTTTGCCTCTGAAGAGTATGACCAGTTGAAACGTGCGATAATAGAAAATGAAGAAAAACTCCCAGACATCTGCGTGTCCGACGGGCTAGTCTATAAAAAAACCTGTTTCAGCACGGGTGACGAAATCGAAGATGACAATGCGTGGAAGTTGTGGGTGCCCAAAGAACTGCGACCGCGATTAGTAGCAGCAGCGCATACGTCGCCATCGGCAGGACATGGAGGAATACATAAGACCTTGCAGCGTCTACGAGAAAGGTATTACTGGCCTGGCATGGCAATCAAGGTGAAAGACCTGGTGCGGAGCTGTGAGGTGTGCTGTTGCAGCAAGACTGGTAGAACGCAAAGGCCCCCGATGGGTAGGCAACAAGTTACGGAAAGGCCGTTCCAGCGCATCTACATCGACTTCATGGGACCGTATCCGAGAACAAGAAACAGCAACACTTGCCTGGATCACTTTTCCAAGTTCGTACTGTTAAAGCCGATGAAGGAAGCTAGTGCTGTGGGAGTGATCAGGTACTTGGAGCAAGACGTGTTCCACGTGTTTGGAGTGCCAGAAATGGTACATTCTGATAATGGCAAACAGTTTGTTTCAGGAGCTTTTCAGGAATTTCTGCAGAAATATGATGTGAAACACATCAGGACAGCCTTCTAAGCACCACAAGCAAATGCAGCTGAACGAGTCAATAGGTCCGTGCTGCAAATAATACGATCGTATGTCGCGGAAGACCAGAAGACGTGGGACATTCACCTTACCAACGTCGCTTTTTCGCTACGTAGCGCAGTGCATAGTGCCATAGGTATGACACCCTTCTATGCACTATTCGGGCTGAACATGATGCAGCACGGGTACTCATACAAGGTAGCGCGGAAGTTAGAGGGAGTCCGAGGCAATGATGTCAATATTAGTTTTATACCTGAAAAGTTAGGCCTCGTAAGGGAAGCCATCTCCCAAAGACTGAC
>NW_024000077.1:0-5735 GCF_014805625.2 Glossina fuscipes
AAAATTGAATCTATCCCTTTACGTACTATTACCTATGACTGACAGAAAACTACGACCATGTGTTTTTGGTCTGTTCGAGACATCAAGATGAACAATAATGATTACAAATGGAAATTACAGCACATCTTGGAGATATTTGCTGTTGGTGTAAAAACTTGTGTCACGGCGACGAAGGTTAGGAACTAAGTGGTAATTAAGACCCCTCAATCAAAATAACTGAAACAAATATTCCACAAGGAAGAGCAATTTACGCCAATGAGATCTACTTAAACAATTAATAAAGAAAAAGTAATTCATCACTTTCAAGCATATAAGGAAGGAGAAGAAACATCTGAAGTAAGCGGGTAATTGCATTGATGTCGACGCTAATATTACGTGAAGTCATATAACGGTGTTCCGTGAAAGATCAACCGAAACATCAGCTTCTTACTTGTTATTATTGAGCCTTTAACTTTCCTACGTATTACATATATCTATCGTTGAACGCATAGTTCGCCAAATGTTTGTAATGCAAAAAAATTGGCGTAGAAAGTCTTTGTCTATAGCATATGCACTCTTAGATAAAGAGAGAAAGAATGTCAGTTGAACTTGTATGAAAAACACAAGTAAAATATAAAGAGAGAAAGCATGCAGAGTTAAATTTGTTTATTGTTACTTTTATCATAATTATATGAAACGATAAACTAAATATTTTCTTATACAACACTATCGAACACATATGCGCTTAAGTTAGCGTTTAGAGGTCCACTAAATCAACTCTTACATGGTTATTATCAAAGCTCGTATATGGAGAAAGTGACGAATGAAACCAAGTGAGTTTTTTCTCCGTTCATATTACATTTATGTTGTTATGCATTTACTCTTTGTTTTTTTTTAGATGGATGTCGATTACTCAATTTGAGCCAGCTTATGCTAGGATTGCTTTTCCCTGTTTTGATGAACCGAATTTTAGGGCGAAATTTAAAATTTGGTTGGGCCATCAGGAATCTCTTGTTGCCCTAAGCAATATGCCTTTAGCTAAACAAGAAAAGATGTATTTTGGAAGCAATGGAACAGATGACTATGTTTGGAGCATTTTTGAGGAAACTGTACCTATCCCAACCTATTTAGTGGCATACTCTGTGAATAATTTCACTTACAAATTATCGGGTAATTATGGTGTGAAGTTTTATACTTGGTGTCGTCCGGATATTATCAATGAATGCGAGTTTGCCGCTCAAATAGCACCGGAGCTATATAAGTTTTTGAGTCGCTTTTAGCAGTGCCTTTGCCTTTTACGAAAATGAATCAACTTTCTGTACCAAATTTTGGGGCTCTTGCTACGGAAAATTGGGGTTTAATTACTTATCGGGAAAGCTCGTTATTATTTTCTTCGAATATCTCATCAGAAATGAGTAGACAGCGTTTAGCTGCGCTGGTAGCTCATGAATTAGCTCATCAATGGTTCGGTAATGCAGTAACTTTGAAATGGTGGTCAGATATATGGATGAATGAAGGCTTTGCTACATATATGTCCATTTTAGGCGTTCATCATTTAAACAGTAATTGGAATTATCTACAAGTCGAATATATATGAATATATATATGAATATATATGGAAAGAGAATATTCTTTTTATTTTTGAAAATAGGGTAAAATCGAATGCCACGCCTATAAAAATTGTATAAAACTATTCAAGAGACGTACAAGGGGAGATGAATTTATATTTTTGATACATTTATATAAAAAAGATTATACATTATATTTCAAGTAAAGCACTTGTATGGAAAGAGAATATTCTTTTTATTTTTGAAAATAGGGTAAAATCGAATGCCACGCCTATAAAAATTGTATATTGTGCAGGCGAAGATCTTGAATTATTTAAACTATCGACAGTTACGTTGGCTATCTGACGCGATAGAGTGCGACTTGTGAACGGTGACATGCTGTTGTTTATTGTTACACTACTGAAATTATTAACATTAGCTCCCCGCCCCAAAGTACCACTTGCTAACTGTTTTTGCAAAGGATGTATTTGCAGATGATGGTTATGTTGCAGTTCAGCCCCGGTACTAGGAGCAGACCATAGTCACCATAGCCACCCATTATGCCTGATCCCAAATTGGACAGATTTGTGGTTGTGGTTGGATTGTGATTGAAATTTGTTCGCGGGAAAGTTTTGCTGAAATTCTCGCTAGTCAAAGTGTTGTCCTGAATATCATACAACTGATGCGTTTCCATGATAGGCGTTTTGTCAGGGTAATGGCGTAGAAATAAATCATCAGCTGATGAAGTACGTCCAACAGATGGCACGTTCTCCCATAAACCCGAGGGGTATAATGAATCACAACGACCTGCATGATAGGTCATATAATCCAGTTGATTGAAATACGACTATTAATAAGACAATATTGCTTATAGAGAGAATAGAATTTCCATTCATTACCGCAGTTAGCGTTTTTATGACAGTGGTGTTTATTTTTAGTGTCCTGAACACGCCGCTTCATCCATCTTGGACAACGGTCCTTTTTTCTCACGGTAGTATCGTACGTGAACGATTTGGCTTCGTTTCGGTAACCACTCGCAAAGACAAACCAAGTGAGAAACATTATTGCCTTACTACATGGTACTAATAAAGTTCTAGCAGAATTTGGCCTAATTTTGAAAAGAAACACCACGGAGATGCCCCTTTGGTTGAATTCGTCTGCGGCTCAATTGCTATATGCCGACTCGTAACAACTTTTTGACAAAGTCTTCTCTTCTGCAACATGAACCGTAAAGTTTTTTAATGGAGTCAGTCATCGGCGGTAGAAATGTTGCATCTAACCTGGCACTGTATCCGTAGCCGAGTCAGTCGCTTCATAATCGCAACTAATGCTTTTAAACCTTGAATTTTTGTGGATAAAAACATGCACATATACATATGAATTACTTATTTATGAAGAGTAATTTGCTTATGTTTCTCGGGAGAGTGTTAGAAACTTTTCGTTATCCTGGTCAGGTATGAATTATTCACAAACAGATACGTATGGTATGGGTGCATAAGTACGTGCAATATCCAGTGGTTTATACTAAAATGTTATATATATAGCTACAGTTATTCGAGTCTTGGTGCTTGTGTCCATTTTTATTGCTCATAAAAGTTAATGCAAGTGCATGACATTTTAAAGCTTCACACACCCATAATGTTACTGTTGCTTCATTGTGCATTGTCGTTGTTGCAAGCAAGGACGACTGACTTTTAAGTGCCTTACACATGCACAGGTAAGTGCATTTATCCATGCTTCATACAGAAACACGCGTTAATGTTTTTAATGCATTTTGCATAACATTTAATACACATCACGTAATGCGGTGGTGGTGGTAATGATAATGACGACAACGTTTATAATTGCAAAGATTCTATTCCACTTGTGTGCGGGAAGGGTCTTTAAACAGATATTAATTTCTAAAAGGCTTTAATAGATTCTTTCATGCTTATGCATATTACGTAAACATTCGTTATTCCTGCGTGCAAAAACAATACCGGAGCTGAGCAGACTATATTACATGTCACGGCATGGTACGCCGTTAACGCAACTGAACGAAAAATACAAACGATGATCAAGCGGATTGGCAAACATAACCAGCATATCAGTTAGATTTGCGTATCATTTGGTGTAGACGGGCCATTTGTCAGCCTTACGATGACTATATTTTAGTTTTGCTCTTTCTTTTCGTTTTTATTTCGGGAGATTGACTCGTACATATTTTTCACGTTACGACCTTTTTTCACAGCTAACAGCATATCACAAAACTTGTTCATTGTTATGTTATGCAAATTTCTCATCACTACTCCCACAATTATCATAAACTGATAAGTAGAGTGCAGCTGTACAAGTATGCAAGCAGAGGAGCGTCACAGCCGCTTTGTGTGGGATGTGCAGTCATCTGTTTATTTGGCCCATATACTCGAACGTTGTCAGTTTTATCTTCAGTTGTCTAATTTTTTCTTCACTAAAATAGCGAATAATTTTTTTTTTTTTTGCTTAATTTTTAATTGAAGAGGAATTTGTACAATAGACATTTTGAACTTAGCAAAAATTGTTATATTTTGTATAAATTTTTTGTTCTGTTTTTAACAAACCACGCTTTGTTTGGTTGCGAATTTACGTAAGAAACAATATTCGCAGAGTAAATTAACGAGGTACGAAATACAATGTAAACGTAAATAAATAAGGTAAAATATTAATAACCTCTACAAAGAAAAAAAGAAAGGGAAAAGAAGAAGAACAAGAAAAAAGTGTGTTGGGAATTAGCAAAGTGAAGTAATCTTTAGAAATTTATCTGCCGTCGTTACGGTGTTTCATTTAATTGACTTTTATGCATAAATATTCTCACATATATATGCCAAAATGTATTAAGAATTTTGGGAAGTAAGTTAATTTATTATTATTATTTATTACTTATTCGCTTAAGTCATTTATTAAAACCTGCAAGTGATAATATAAAAAACTAACAATCAAATTACAAAAAAAACAACAAATAATCAACGAACGCTTTAGGAAGTAATAACTTCTTTTCTGCACTTGTTCGCTTAGCTGCTTAGCTCGGCTTCTGAAAGATAAGAAGCTTCACCTTTAGTTATTTATGTTGACTAAAACGACGATGACAAATTCAAATGTCCTCGAAAATGGAATAACATTCGTAGTAAGTTTAGAACTTAAAAACATGAGTTTCCTCAATATAATCTCATGTTTATGACATTTGACTAGGATGGTAAAGGTAAACATCTTCAGGAAAAACTGAGATGGTACACAATTCATATTTATTGAGAACACATCACGTCTAGCAAAATTAATTGCAACGATACTTAAAATTCAAAGATTTCCATAGAGGTTGACTGCATGTAATGTAGATGTTGTGTTAGTTCGTTCTTTCATCGGCTGTGTCTTATTAACCTTTTCTTTAAGTCATAAGCAAATAGCTTCAATGTATCGTTTTCCACTAATGGATTTTTCCTGGTGTCATTCAGTACAGTAATACTTTAATATTTACAGACTATGTTAAGCTATTTTACTCTACTCGAAGTGCAATCGATGTAGATGTTCTTACTCGCTGATTTACTATTATTGGTATACTGGTGTAGAGAATTAACCTAATGCCGCTGATTCCTTCCAAGTGGGAAAAGACCATCTCCCGTTGATTACGCCTACATAATTAATAGGAACAATATTGGAGATGAGGTAATGTACGTAGATCTTGGTATTTCAATCAATTATAAATAAAGCAAAATATTCGTTGGACTTTATAAAAAGGTGGTCGAAGGACTTTGATGATACAGGCCCACTATCTCTCATTTATCAAAATGTTAGGTGCCTAAATTCGAAAATTCGTTCCACTTTTCTAAATTCAGTGTGCACGGAATTTTTCTGTTTGGCCTTTACTGAAACTTGGCTAAAACCCGATCTACATTCGTCGGAACTTTTTCATAATTCTTTCCAAGTGTTTAGAAATGATCGAGTAAATCGCATTGGTGGTGGTGTATTAATTGCCATATCTGCGTCAATCCCAGTTGAATTTCCCACTTCTCCTGACGTTGAATTTATCGCTATTCGTGCGAATATGCCTGATAAACATCTACTTATAACCTGCTCCTATATTCCCCCAAATTCTGATATCTCCATTTACAAGAAACAGGCTGCTCTCATTTGTGAAGTGGCCAAGCGTTCTAGACCCACCGATTTGGTCGTTGCATTGGGTGACATCAATTTGCC
>NW_024000078.1:0-1140 GCF_014805625.2 Glossina fuscipes
AAGATAAAAGAGATATTGGGCGATAGTCTGATGCGATGGAGACATTTTTTGACTTAGGAATTGGAACAACTGTAGCCAGTTTCCACATGTAGGGTATATGACCAGTCAAAAATACCGTATTATATAGGTCCAGTAATTTCTTTTCACTAGACTTAGACATAGCGCTGATCATTTGGTATGAGATGCGGTCTAGACCAGGTGTCCTCCCCTTCAAATTGGAGAGACAACTTCCAAGTTCTAAGGTGAATATGCAATTTTCCAAGAACATAGCACATCTATCAATATTATTTGAAAGAGATATTGGAGTCCTTTTATTTTGGATGAAAGCGCTGGAGAAGTTGTTGTCAGAGGAGTATTCGCACCACACTTTTCCAAAGTAATTAGAAATCTCATCTGCATCAGTTAAAGTTCCATTGGGAGTGCAGATGGCAGAGATTTCGTTCAGATTTGAAGTTCCATTAAGTCTGCTGATTTTGTTCCAGACAACTTTCATTGATGTATTTCTGTGAATTCCTCTCGAAAAAAGTTCGAAACTAAGTGCCTTTGATTTTTCTTCCTGAATAGAGCATTGGCCTTTTTGTATAATAACAAGTGATCATGATCAGGGCATCTCTTAAAGCGGTACCATAGATCCATTTTATTTTTCCTCAGAAACGAAAGCGTGTTGTTCCACCAAGAAACTCTAGCTGGTTTAAAAGAGCTGTTGGATTGAGGAATAGAAAGATGAGCGCCCGTGTGGAGCGCTTTAGACATAATAGCAGCATCATGGTTGCAGTTCCCGTTAAATGGCTTTGAATTCAGAAATGACTCGGCCTGTTTGGAGTAATTGATCCAATCCGCTTTATCTAGGAGGAATTTGGTCTGTTTTACTGGAGTAACAGTGGACGTTGAAAGTTTAAGATCGATTATGATTGGAAAGTGATCGCTATTATGTAGATCATGAAAAATAGACCAGGAAACCAAACGAAGAAGTGAGGGAGAGCAACATGAGTTGAAAAGTGCGTTGGTTTTCCATCATTTAAAACGCAAAGGTTGCTTTGAAAAAGGCCTTTTCTAAAACAGCACCGCGAGTGTTGTTCACTGTTGAGCCCCAGATGGTATTCCAGCTGTTGAAATCGCCGCTTATAATTAATGGGGGGG
>NW_024000079.1:0-2630 GCF_014805625.2 Glossina fuscipes
GTGAATCTTTTTTGGTCTTTAAATCATGAACATATTGATGGTAGCCTAATCTCTCCATACGATGTTCTGAATTTTGCAATTTCCTTGAGTGCACCCTTTGCAAATTTTCCTAATACGAATTGATAGAATAGGTTTTTTAGACGATACAAAATGGAAGATGTTTATACCGATTACAAAAATGCAGAATCTTCTAATTAACCATTTTCTTGAATGTCGTTAATGGTGGTTCGCTTCCTTACCGATTAAGCTAAAACAAATGGTAATATATCCTAGAAAAAAGGTAGCATATGATGGGTAAGAATTATTAAATAAAACAATTTTTACGGCAATAATTTCGAAGTGCTATCCAAAATAATACTAAAATAAACTTTGGCAGTAGATTCAAGGGTCAAAACTATATGTGCAGACGACAGCAGGTGATTAGTTATTACACCGAAGGTGAAATCGCAACCAAACCACTTTTTACCGACGAGAGGTAACGGTTTAATGACACCGTCGAAATCTTGCTACAATATCAAAACAAAAACCAATGCTGAAAGGCACAGTATGCTCACGAATGAAATGAACAAGTTTGTCAGCTTATAACCCTCGCTTCGTCTCTTCGATCTTAACTCATTTTTCTAGTTACTTCAGGACTTTTTTTCTATCAATACCCTACACCACTTTGCCCGCTACAAATAATCACTCGTTCTCGTCTTACCCGCATATTGGAAGATGCCCACAACATCGTATGACGTGATCATAATTTAGCAAACTTAATTTACAACAAACAAATTTTGATCATAAAGCATTAACAATTAGTCATATGGCATATAAGTTCTTACATTTCCTAAGAGTCTTATATGCGGTCTTATTCAAAAAAAAGACTTACGTGATCCGAATTCGGTAAGATTTATTTCTTTGTCAATTTACAATTACGAACCAATTTTACCATGAAATATTGAAAACTAATTCTTTTCACCATATAAAAATTTCATTTCCGTAGGAACGATTATATTAGAGGCGGTTCAAAAAATTTCCCCATCTGAGTCAAACTTTTCATACCAATTTAGAATGTCGAAATATTGTTACACCGCGAGTTTGGTGGAAAAACTTTGAAAGTTACAAAATTATGGCCGGAAAAATGGACTCATTTCGGTATGGTTCGTCCTTGAATTAAAAAATGGCAGTGTACCAAATTTCTTCAATATGTCTCAGAAATTTCGACCGGTAGCTTGAACACAAGTTAACATTACAAGCAGACAGACAGACAGACAGACCCATTTTCTCAATACAAAGTGGATCTATCTTAAGCCTTTGTGCGTGTTACGTACGTCCTCACTAACTTACCACAAGTAGTGTAGAGTATAGAAACTAACTTGTATAAACCACCCAAGCATGCAAGCGATTTATTTGTTTACTCTATTTACTTACACATGACGCTCAATTAAAATAAATTAACAGTTGAAATCAATTGACTCTTAGAAGTGAATCTTATCAAACTTAATATCAAACTATAACATAAAATATAAAAGGAGAAACAAGAAAAAAAAATCATAACAATAATTATTAAATAATAATTCACGTGTAAATAAATAAGAAGGAAAAAAAAAGCATGTGGACAGCGACCACAGAGACACACCCACAACCAGTACAGAACCAAATTGCAAGTGAACGCGTAAGCCATTGCAAACCTGCAAAAACTTGGCAACCTATACAATAATCAATACCAATTCATTTTCGAATAATAATGAGATATTAAGATTAAGGGTAAAAGAATCTGATATTGAGATTAAATGTGATAATGACTGTTTAGGTTTCTGCAAACAACTCTCAACGGGTTAAAGAGCTTATCTCACCAAGTAATGTGGACGAATCGATAGTACCATTACTATCGACTTAAATAAGAAGGAGACATCAAGAATAAATCTACGTTTCTCAAGTGACGGTAATGATAACAGAAGCAACCTATTTTCATAAGGAAGCAAAGAGGCAACGTTTTTTAATTTGTATGACTCAATAAAATACTCAATCAACAAAATACTCAGTCAATAAAATATTTGCTTCTTAAGAAAGAACGCTTGTGCGAGATAATCTTATTTCTTTTATCCAAATTTGTGGTGTGAACGATATTTCGTTTCAACAAGACGGTGTCACGTACCAAACATGAAACCACTTAATTACTGTATGGGACATTTCCTGGTCGTGTACTCTCATGTCTCGACGATTAGAATTTCTATAAAAAAGCCAGCAAAGCCGCGGAATTATTATCTACTATAGAAGACAGTGGAGTCGTCATCGACAAGTGGACTAAGCAGGAACCCTGAATGACGCCTTAAGAATGGAATTTGCATGCCAGATATTCATTTAGGGATCGTAAAGCTACCGCTTTGGATGAAGCCATCAAGCTGTTTTTGAATATAAACAAATTACTGCGCAAAAAGTTACATTGAAAGTGATCGATAATACTTTAATTAAATTAATAATTAAATTAATAATAATTAATTGAATAGAAATGCAGTCGGTATTCTTAGCAAGGGTGTGAAAGTGTGAAAGTATAAGATGAAGTATAATATAAATTATACAAAAACTTTTAAATACACAAAAGCTAGAGATGCCGCGTATAAAACCGATTTCTTACACATAAAACT
>NW_024000080.1:0-1071 GCF_014805625.2 Glossina fuscipes
TAACTTTCTTGTTCATTTTGTCTTATTTTTATTAAAAATTGTAATTTTCATACCCTGCGTCATTTATGGTATGAGAGTATATTAAGATTGTGCGAGTGTGCGCAACACCTAGAAGAACTTGAGATAGCCCTACCTCTTATTATACCGATCGATCCACAATCTGTCTTACTGTCTGCTGCCCGTTTGTACTTATCGTCACACTGCAGATAGCAAATGAATTTGTTTCAGAAATTTTATATTGTTGGAGTATATTGATTTCGCCAAACGCCCGGAAGGAAGCTTTAGAGATCGGACAAAGTATATATATTCTTTATCAGTATCAAACTCTGAATAGATCTGACTTTGTCCGTCTGTGTTCTTCCCCGTCTGTGCAATGTCTGTTGCAAACAATGTCCTGGCCGCTTTGGAAGTTCTTGCACGTTAGTATTGACAAGGGCAAAATACTTCGAAGCACACAGTTACGCTACTACATGAAGCGAGGACAGCTGTGTTTTACAAAAGGAATAAAAAATTGGTTTTTTGCTCATTATTCATAAAGTACAGAAGATATATCTGTAAAAATTTGAAAGTATACTTAATGGACCGTGTTCTAGTTCCTCTACAGAATGAAAAAAATTGACCGCTCCTACTCCATTTTACAGTGTGCCATAATTTCACTTCTTTTCAAAAACTCGCCTATAGCCCATAATAAAGAAAATAGCCTATAAAGTATATAAATTCTTGATCGGTTTCAAATTCGGAATGCACGTAAGCATGTCCGCCCGTTCATCTGTTCTTCTGAACAACCGTGTAGTATCTGTGCTGAACATTCTCCTATTTACAAAAATGAAAGAATCGCTTGCAGACTGGCAGAAGAGTTTAAAAGTAATCCAAGCTTTTCAAGGAACCTGTCTACAACACGTCCATACCTCTATGTAAGAAAAACTGTGAACATGTTTGCTTGCCGTGTTTTTTGCTTGTTACTCATAAAGTACTACACATACACCCTATAATTTTCGCCCATTATTCTCAAAACAGAAAAATTTTACCGCGGACAACAAACATTATAGAATATAAAAATTTAGTTCTTTG
>NW_024000081.1:0-3622 GCF_014805625.2 Glossina fuscipes
AAGTTCTATGAAACATAAATATTAGCTCTGTTGTTTAATTTAAGATAATAATTAAAGACATTTTATAATAAAAAGTTTAGAAAAAATTTCCTTACAAGCTCCACTGAACTTGTAAGGAAAATAATGAATCACGAAATCCTAAACAAATGCGAACTTTATTTATTTGCTAAAACATTTTATCCGCACCCACGTTGAATAAATTTTTGCACAATCTTATGGAATCTGCAATGATTGTGTTTACTTTTGATGTCGATTTTTCTCGCTTCCATGCACATCTGAAAGGACCAAAGTTCCAGGCTCGCTTGGAAGGCTGAGTTTGTTTGCCATACCTATATCTTTCTATTAATCGTTTCTATATAATGCTAACGTACCGCTTTGTATATATATTTCCCAGTATTCACATATGCCCATTCTTCACATATATATATATATATCTTATCATATTATTACTACTCTGTTAGACACAGTTGGTTATCGGAGAAGAACTATCCAAAAACATATCGACCGGTTTCGAATGTGATTGTCAGTCAATGGACAACACCAGTCATGACAGATAAGTTTCGAGGAAATGTCAAGAGTACGTCAGCCTGAAAGACGAACTGTCAAGTTTGGGTCGGGGTGAAGTTAAGGATCGCATAAACCATTAGGATTCATGCATTTAAGTAGCATACCTCAGATTTGTCTTAGTTAATGGGACCAAATTAAATATAATGAAGTTTATAGTTTTGTACTTTTTTATTAGCGAAATATACGCCTTTTTGGTAATTTACCGGCACAAGACAAAAAGAAAAATTTGTTGAAAGCCTCTGTATTTTCTTTTATTTTTTCTTATGTCTTCTTCTGTCTGTTTATCCCCAGGATAGAGGCGTTTAAGTCTGCGGACCTATACAAGATCCAGGACGACCTTTATTTTCGACCTTTTATTATACGGATTTATTCAGATTCATTTCCTAAATCGATGCACGTATGTGTGCCCGCCTATCCATTTGAATTTTTGTTGTTAAACCTGCATGCGGCAATTCTTGAGAAACTTTTTAAATACGGGAATTCGACATGTTTCGGCCTAAGCAGAAACCTTACCGGACGTGGATTGAACCTGCCAGTCCTTACATTCATCGTGCAAATCGCTACTTAATGGGGATTTGATATTGAAATTAATTTTCACGAAACTGTATGAAGTAGGCCTATGTAAGAAATTTACAGCACATAGCTGTCTTAGTTTTAAAGGCCTTTGCGCAAACCAAGCCTTTTACAGCGTCGAAAATAGATAAAAAATTATAGAGGCCTTAACAAATAAAATGAATTTGTTAAAGCTGGATCCCCTCAGTTGTGGTTTTAAGCGTCCTCCGACGAATGGAATTTAAGGAAAACTTTGTCTTTACATGAACATAATGCCTAGTTTTGGCATCTATTATCGCGAAAACGAGTAAACTGCATTAGCTGAAGTGATGTAGGGTATTTAATGCATTGCCTGCATATAAAGTTGTTCCTAACTTCATAAAAGGAGATCAACCTGAATATAAAGAATAAGAGATTTGTGAATATTATACCCAAAAATTTTTCCATTAAAAAGTTAAAACTTTACGTAAAGCTTAAATAATGTCCGTTTAAAATGAATAAAAAAGTAATAAGTAAATGCATAAAAACTCCGAGACTCTGACAATAGTCCGCATTTATTGCGCGCGCCCGTTTATAATGCACAAGCCGTTCAGAATTGTTTTCATTAAATGTAAAATTTTTCTTCGTTTTTTTTACAGAAAAGCGAGCAGTTTATTTACAGCCTATTCCCTTCAAGTCCGTAAGCCGCAGTTTTTCTATTTCACATTTACCATTGAAGAAAGGCGGCATATTCAGTTTGTCGAAACATTGTAACGCCAAAAGGAAACTTTCAAAGACCCAATGAGGTATTCCACATCAGCGTCAACTTCCAAATTGATTAAAGCAAACGCGTCTTAGCATCTGTGTGATGTCTACCGGCTTAAAATTTGGCAAAAAGATTGGAGGTCCTCGCACGCAGATTGGTATTGAAGATGGGTAAAAATTTCCACTTAATTATACAAAAATGAATAAAATCCATCACACCCACATACTATAAAGTAAGTTTAGTGAAAGTTTAGCTTTTTCATTTTCTTCTTTTCAATTTTGTAGAATAAGGTTGGGGGTATAAATCGGCCGAGGGTTTTAAGCTAATCAAGTATACGTATGCACTATACACAAAAAAATTGAAAATTTCAAGAGCAGTGTAACAAAATAGCTTATTTAAATCTACCGTCTGCTACTAGCCACTACTTCTCCCATTTTTCAAGCAGAATATGATATCCGTGCGAAAATGGTAGCTCACCTCTTAGGATTGTCCAAACAAGGACCAACTCTTTAGTTTTCGTCAACAGAATAGAAGCCGTGTTCGGACACACCATAAATCAACGATTGTAATCAGTTGTTTTCCAAAAGATTCATCACGCAGATTGTAGAATATTATAATTCTGTTATGCGGAGACGAATTTCATCGTACTTAAAATCCACAATATTATGTTTTTTGGAATGATGTATCGGTTTTCCGTTCAGAAGCGTTGTATAAAATTATGCTCGATTAAGACCAAATTTTTTATGCCAACCATCGTGTTCTGAAAAAAATTGAAAAAATGTATTAATTTTGATACGTGATAATATTGAATGGACGTAGGAACTTTTATAGTTCGTTTCTTGTGCTTTACGCTTAGTGAGCAAAGAACTCATAAAATAACTATTTTCAGCAACGTAGCCGCGTCCTCTGACCGAATTAGCGGATTTTCAAAATCAACCTACATGTTACATAACTTTCGTTATTGTCGTTTAATTTGGAGCTGATAGTTTTATTTTTGCAAACAGAAGAAGGTTTAGCACAGTCGTTACGTAAATAGACAGACCGGGCTCTCTAAATCGATTAAGCATTTAATGCTGCCCTAAATACATGTATTTTATGAGATCTTTGAGGATGTTTTCTGGGAGTTGCAAGCTGTTTGATGAAATGAATTTCCACCCTTTCTTTCGATGATCGGTAGTAAAATATTGAGACTGTAGATGAAGTTTTTGTTAGTGACATTGTATTCAGAGGTTAAATTTACATGCGACCAATTGTGCACGTAAAATTGTTCCAAAACTGAGGTTGATCAACCGCAATGCAGAAGTCATTTGTTCCAAAATCACTCACCATCATCATATCATAATTGTGTGTCGTTGAGCTAAGCCCAACAACAGATTGTTTCTTCTTGGAACTATGCGACTAAAAACGTAGAATACATTTTATTGTCAACGAACACGCAGTTGGACTTTAAATTCTTGCAAAATTTATCCGATTTACTATCTTTTATTCGTTTCACTTCTACGGCCTTTAATTCGTATGCAACGATTGATAATACTTGTGAATTCGTGCTATTTGTTGGTATGCGGTCCTTGTTATCTTATAATTTTTTCCTTATAATTTTTCAATGCACTTTTGGGTTTTTCTGGAAATGTGTTGAAAATCCTTACAAAAAGAAAACATTGTTGTTGTTAGCGTTCGGTGCTTGTTGCTGGATTAATGGCGCCATTCAAAATGATTTAAAAACTTAAGAAGTCTTTATGGCTTTATTGAATTTAAGAA
>NW_024000082.1:0-2918 GCF_014805625.2 Glossina fuscipes
TAGACTCGTAAGGAGTAGACTTCCCACCTCGCGCTTATATTCCCAGGCCCTGTGGAGAAATCACATTAATTTATCAATCAAATATCATATTTTTATATTATATTGCAAATCGATACGAGATACTTTTTAGTTAGTCAAATAAGAATATATATACAATGATAATTACAGATAAAGTTTGTTGAGGGTCTGAAATTAAATTTAAATTTAACTAGCAAAAAAACAAGTGCGGCCAAACTAGAAAATGCCGCCCATATTAACCTATATCACGTGAATCTATACAAAAGTACATGTGGAAAGAGCAAAAAAAATGCAAAATTTTTTTTCGGTACTATTTTTAACAATTTTTTGAATTTATATACTTAACAAGATAAGGCGTATCGCACTAATCTAAACAGAAAAAAACAAATATAACTTCTTTCTTAACAAAGTCAAATTCGTATTTTTCTATAAATGACGTACACGTTGTATGTGTGGTGTTTTTTCCTGATATGTATATATACATATGTACGTACACAAGTCAACATATATTAAGTATGAAGAGAGAGTAGGCATAGTGCATACATACACTTCATGGAAACGCGACAATGTGCAGAATACACATCGTGCGACGTAAGAAAATGTCAAGTGTAACAAAATTTGCAATTATTAATTATTTATTTTAATTTTTTTTTTTTTTTTGTTACTGAAAAACAAAAACACTTTTTCCTTCATTTACTTATTTGTCTACTATATTTATATTAAAATTTATGACCAATAATTTTGTTAGACGTTGTTTGATTTGACGTCACATTGTGCCAAACATTTGGAAAGTAACGGGGTCGAGAATCCGTTCATTTGTGCTATTTAAATTTTCTAATAATTTCTGAAATAAATTTGGTCAATTATATATTAAATTTTTCCCAATAGATAGAAGATAATAAAGTAAAAATCTTTTACCATCTTTCCACAAGGCGATGTAACCGTTTCCTGCTCTATGGTTCATTTCTCAATAAGAGCGCCTTGCAAAGACCGAATTTATTAATTGTATTGTTGTATTCACATAGCACTCTTTTACACTCATCATTGGATTCAACTTTGCATGAATTGCAAAGTATTTTGAATATACCATAGGCAAGAGGTCTGTGCTCAAATCCCTTATATAAAATTAATATTAAAATTTTTGGAACAGATATTACGTAAATTACATAATGTACTTTCTTATATATTCTTATCTTATCTACTTTATTATATTGATTTATAATCTATTGTTATTATTGCTTAGTAATTGGGATTGCTATTTTTTTTTATTTTTTTTTTTTTATTGTATTATTAATGGCATATAGTCCTGAAATGTTTTCGGGGAAGCAGCCATTTATAATTACGCCTAGTGCAATACCTCATGGGTGATGTGGAAAATTGCACGCAATGGCCTAATAAATACGAAAAATAGCTGTGGTTTTCCTTTATAGCCCACAACGTAGGTAATACACATATACCATATTTTTCTAAAACTGAAAATATACGGAAAATAGAAGGTTCACGTATTACTATTATGCATATATGTATATATAAATAAAAACTAAAAGTAAAAGACTTCTATATTATACGAAAAATACTTTTCTATGTAAATTTTGTCATATTTCTTTGCTTCTATAAGCATATGGCTTCTGCTGCCGTTAGTCGCTTTCCCATGAATTTCATAGAGTGCAGTGTATGTAATTTCTTTCTTCTTTTCTATCAATTTGATCATCATTAGAGCAATAAGCGGCTTTATTTACATTTCTTTGTGCACAAACACACGAAAGAGTACATTTGCAATGAGAATGAAACATTTCCAAATGCTCAATAATGTTCGAAACATTGTTTCGGAACTTGATGCTAAATATGACAATTTTCAAAGTTTATAAACAAGACGTAAGAGCAGCTATGTTAAAGAGTGAAGTTATATTTAAATTTAACCAGCAAAAACACAAATCAATAATTACTCCCCGGACTATTCATAACTATGATACACAGTTGGAATGGCCATTGATCAAGGATTCACGTCATATTAGTTTCGTTTGTTCGCATCGCTTGGTTTAGTCACAGTGACTTTTCAAACTTTGCTATGTTATGAGGAAATATGTTGGTAGAACAAATTTTCAAAGTGTCAAAAAAATTTTTTTCCAAGGAATCTTTATAACTATGATACACAGTTGGAATGGCGATTGATGAAGGATTCACGTGATGTTCGTTTCGTTTGTTCTTATCCGTTGGATTGATCACAGTGATTAAGTAAATTTTCACTTTTTCAGCCTTGTATTTGATATAATAAAAAGATTTTTTAAGGCTAGGTTTTAATTAATTAAAATAAAGTCGTATTTTTGTTATAATATTTAAAAAAAAAAAACTTAAAAACTCCTACTTTAAATAAATTTTGCTTGAAATCTCTCCGAGATTCCATTTAATAAAGCTCTGTCAACCGTTTAACGGAGCACTACTAATATTTTTGGTTTGTGCCTTTGCTAGTTAAATTTAAATATAACTTCACACCCTTGTCGGAAGCCCTCTTCTTCCTGTCTTAACATCGGAGTCGCCAATCGATAGCCTAGCCTAATTTTCAATAATTCATGGTGAGATCGGTTCATACGAGTAAATTGACGAAGACATTATTCTTACCAAATTTGGGTCATCTAGCTCTATTTTTAGGATGCCGCCACATACACCGATTTATTTAAGAATGTAAGGAATTAAATCGCAATTTGCTAAATTGAGATCGCGGCGTGTGATATTTTGGGCATCCGCCAATAGACGGACTTTTAAAAAATGTGTGCCTTTGCATGAAAATAGTGTGCAATTTATGGTATCTTATTAGAAAAACGAGCGAATAACTATATTATGCGAAGTGGTCTAGGGTGTCTAAAGTCGGTAAAAAAATTTATGTTTATGTGTACATACAC
>NW_024000083.1:0-1527 GCF_014805625.2 Glossina fuscipes
CTCTTTAAAAATAATTCGTGTAAGCTTTATTGATACCGTAAAAAGTTCAAATTTATAGAGCTCTCTTAAAAAATAATTGCTGTAGGTTTTATTGATATAGCAAAAAGTTCATATTTATTGAGTTCTCTTAATAAATAAATAGTGCAGGTTTTATTGATACCCCAAAAAGTTCAAATTTATTGAGCTCTCTTAATTAACAATTGGTGTAGATTTTATTGATACCGCAAAAATTTCAGCTACATTGGGTTCTCTAAAAAAATAGTTGGTGTAGGTTTTATTGATACCGCAGAAAGTTCAAATTTATTGAGTTCTCTTAATAAATAATTGTCGTAGGTTTAATTGATACCGTAAAATGTTCATATTTATTGAGTTCTCTTAATAAATAATTGACGTAAGTTTTATTGATACCGCACAAACTTCAAATTTATTGAGTTCTCTTTAAAAATAATTCGTGTAGCTTTTATTGATACCGTAAAAAGTTCAAATTTATAGAGCTCTCTTAAAAAATAATTGCTGTAGGTTTTATTGGTATAGCAAAAAGTTCATATTTATTGAGTTCTCTTAATAAATAATTAGTGCAGGTTTTATTGATACCCCAAAAAGTTCAAATTTATTGAGCTCTCTTAATAAACAATTGGTGTAGATTTTATTGATACCCCAAAAATTTCAGCTTCATTGGGTTCTCTAAAAAGTAGTTGGTGTAAGTTTTATTGATACCGCAGAAAGTTCAAATTTATTGAGTTCTCTTAATAAATAATTGGCGTAGGTTTAATTGATACCGTAAAATGTTCATATTTATTGAGTTCTCTTAATAAATAATTGACGTAAGTTTTATTGATACCGCGAAAACTTCAAATTTATTGAGTTCTCTTTAAAAATAATTCGTGTAAGCTTTATTGATACCGTAAAAAGTTCAAATTTATAGAGCTCTCTTAAAAAATAATTGCTGTAGGTTTTATTGATATAGCAAAAAGTTCATATTTATTGAGTTCTCTTAATAAATAATTAGTGCAGGTTTTATTGATACCCCAAAAAGTTCAAATTTATTGAGTTCTCTTAAAAAATAAATGGCGTAGGTTTTGTTGATACCGAAAAAATTTCAAATTTATTGAGTTCTCTTAATAAATATTTGGCGTAGGTTTTATTGATAGCGCACAAAGTTCAAATTTATTGAGTTCTCTTTAAGAATAATTCGTGTAGGTTTTATTGATACCGCAAGAACTTCAAATTTATAGAGCTCTCTTAATAAACAATTGGTGTAGATTTTATTGATACCGCAAAACTTTCAAATTTATTGAGTTCTCTTAATAGATAATTGGTGTAAGTTTTATTAATACCGCAAATATTCCAAATTTATTGTATTCACTTGATAAATAATTTGTGTAGGTTTTATTGATACCGTAAAATGTTCAAATTTATTGAGTTCTCTTAGTAAATAATTGGCGTAGGTTTTCTTAACACCGTAAAAAGTTCAAATTTGTTGAGTTCTCTTAAAAAAATAATTGGTGTAAATTTTATTAACACGGC
>NW_024000084.1:0-1000 GCF_014805625.2 Glossina fuscipes
TGAATTATTGTTAAACACATCCGGTATTAAGGCTATGTTTGCCATGACGATGTAAAAGACTTTGGGTGGATGCAGTGGAATCTTTATCCAAGATTACAAGTATAAGCTCCGTTCCTGTAAGGACCACCAGAAATGACGGCAAAGACCGTGGTATCGCAAAACTTTTCGTTAATAAATCTATTATTGTTCTTGTTTCTCATGCAATTGCGTTTACTCATTCTTTCCCTTCTCTTCGTTATCGTCATCAATATTCAAAGTGTTATTAGTCAATGGATGCAATCATTTGTCAGGCTTTAAGGTACTTATCGAAAACAAAGCCAATGATATTTTCAAGTATCATTGTATTGTCGTTACAACTGATATTTGATGTTGGTTGCGGGGAGCAGGCTGTTTTTTTAATGGCTATTCTGTATTCACAGCGTACGAAACATGCACGAAAATGCAACTTGAATAAATTTATACTATTTTTTGGTAAAGCTGACAACGAATAGCAATGATGCCGATTTATTGTGGTCAAAATAAGTGCATGCGACGATAGGTTAAGAATTCCGGGTGTTGTTGATAGCAGTTGTATAGGGTAGATGACTGACATGAGTGGAGTGCCTTTAGATTTCGATGTATTGTGTTGTTACGAAAGTTTCGATAATTGTTAAAACAGTTTGGCATAACATGTACTAAAGCTCTAATCAAATGCAAAAAGCAAACCCATAATGATGGTGATTAGGTGTTTTTATAGCGTAGAGGTGTCTTAAAAACATTTTTTTCTACAAATTTGTAGTATTGTCTACACAGGTTTACCAATGCTTCTTCCAAAACATGTTCCGAACAAAATTTTGTATTCACCTTTATCATATATATGTATATATATATATTTTTTTTTTATCCGCCTAAGTGGCCAAGTAGGCAAAGGGTCTCGACTAAGAACTTAAGTGTGGTAGAAAATTAATAATAATAATAGTAATTACTAACCTTTTTAATAGCGCTTTTGCATTTACTTTAT
>NW_024000085.1:0-4114 GCF_014805625.2 Glossina fuscipes
CCAAGCATCACTTCGTGTAGCGAAGCCGTCTTACATTAAAGCAACTAATTGAATCTATCACGCGACGAAATAGATTTATTTGTAACACAAGTTAAATTCGTCTTGACTCTGTGCTATTATCGTTATGTATATATTTCGCGTTGAAAAAAAAAACAATTTATTCGGAGAGGACCATTCAAAAAAACTGTTTACTTTAAAAATTATTTTAATTGATTCTCGGCTGGGTTGTTCGTCAAAATAGGACAATTGCAGAGCGCATCGTATGCCTCCCTTTTTTTTTCTTTTCCCGTAGCATTTGTTACATTCACTGTATATCAGTCCTTGCTAGGTTTCCTAACCTTATATGGCCCTAGTCATTTGATTTAATATCGAAGAATCGTCCCATTCCGTCATCACTACCTTTGAAGCCACTTCTCTGTTACACTGCTACTAATTGAGCAATTGTCTAGCGCGGGTGTCCACCGCTCGAATATAACAAGAAAACTTATACGATTTGCTTTATCCAAAGCGGGACTTGCTTGGCTTTGCTTTGCTTCTAAGCAAAATCTGAAGAAAAATTGATCATTCTCCTTGGTGGTGACTGTCTACATGAATGCCTGTTATCAATATAAATCCAACCCTTCCCTTTATTTGCGAGTCCCTATTACTAAGCATATGGCCTTAATTCTAGATTCTTTGTAAATATTTATGGAATTAAAGACTTCCTCATCAGACAAACTTAGCAGGTTCGGTTGTTAAAAGGAGGACAGACACATAGCTTTGAAAGGCGTTGGCATTTCCATTCCAAGTTGTAATTTGGAAATCTTAAGGGGATCATAAAAAGGTAGACCATAACCTGGATGTTTGTACACATTGAAATACCTCGCAGCTAAGGAGCTGTACATATATGTAGATATGTGTTGAAATTGGTTTACATTGGGGATGACAAAAATTGAAATAAAAAATTAGAACCGAAAATTGAAATGAAAATTAGAACAATTGAAGTAAAAAGATTAGAATCAAAAATTGAAGTAAAAAAAAAAATAGAATCAAAAATTGAAATAAAAAAAATTAGAATCAAACATTGATATCAAACTTTCACTGTTCACTGTTTCTTGTGAACTGCTTTGTAGCTTCAGGCAGACAACTTAAAATGCTGGTATAGAGTAGTCAAGCCAATCAAGGAAAGGCACCTGTTATTATAAATAATCGTTTAGGAGTGGAAGAAAAATTAAATGATTTTTAATTCTTTTTATGGTGTTTCTTACATTCTCCACAGAGTTTTAATATATCCGAACGTTATCTCCGATATATGCTTCGCTTACTTGTTAAAATTGATAATACAAACAAATACTCGGTATAGGAAATAATGCCTAAGAGAGGAAGACGAGATTCCTTTTTTTTTTCAAAACCCTAAATTCAACTTTATGTGTATATGAAGCTACCTCGATCCCTTAATTTTCTAGACAATTGATTTGAACCTTTCTTCAACGGTGGGGTTTCATCACGCATTGAATCTATATCCCGTTCAGTTAGTATGCGACGTTTCAAGCAAGCTTCATTTTATAAAACAAAAAAAAATTATTTGGAATTAAGCAGGAAGTTGCTTGGCGTGTTCATTAATATATTTACGTCTGGGTTCTTGTTTGACAACTGATGCTAAAAAAAAAAAAAAAAAAAATCTTGTGGTGTCATGTATAATTGCCCGTCATATTCACTGGACGCAAACTTGATAAAACGTCTTTCACGTGCTGTTAATTTTCTTATTGTTGAATCTTCATCATACTGCAATAAATTTGGAGAGAGGAAAAAAAGAAAAAAAAAATTTTTAATACAGTGAGATATGGCTCACTATTAAATACCTCGCACCCCTTCGCTTAATACAGTCATTCATAGAACAGCTTTGGAAATAGGATTTTGTATAAATGGACAAAAATGGGAATGACTAAATGGTTTCCAGCATTTAAGCTGTTCGAGAGATTTGACGTCAATTATTCTACATGTCATTAACATCAGTTTTGAACGGCAGCCTTCGACAAATGCTTGTATAGGCGTTTATTCCATCTGGAAAAGTATTCACCTTTGAGTGTCTCATATTAAATGCTTTCACTGAATTGGTCCTGGATGTGAATACATTTTTGCAAATGATCACAGTCGCACCGCCGCCAATAATCCATAAATATTTTCCATAAGTTTCTGATGGTTGATGCGTTGTGAGGTTTTCGTAACCATAATTACGTTGCACATTCTTAGGATTTCTATTTACATTAATTAAACCCCCTTTTTTTTCCTTTTTTTTTTCTTCAACATATTATATTATCCCTACAAGAACACTATGGTTTGTACTGGGAGGGACGCTAACCTGCGAGCTAAACAAGTGACTATTTTCCTTATGCTACCTTCGCTTCAAACGTCGATCGCGTAGATGCATGTATGGGCATGCAAAAATTGTATCATCACAAAGGTATTACATTTTGGCAGTGTATACATATAAATTTGATTTACTTTAATCTTGGTTGCTTTACGTTGGGCGCCACTTTGTCATGAACTTACTGGCGACCAACGTTTATCAATAATTAGAAAACAAATTTTTATAATAGATCGCGGTTTCCCTTTTCATCAAAAATTGAAAAATCTTTTCACCGGGTTTTACATCGTTGGGCGCCACTTTGTCATGATGCGACCAACGTTCGTATTGAAATTACGCAATAACGGAAATAATGAGGAAAATCACCAAAAAAAAAGGTAAAATCAATCAAAATATTGGGTTAACTATTGCGTCACTTTGTCATGAAACTCTGGCGACCAACTTTCATCAAAAATTAGAAAACAAATTTTCTTTAATTAGAAAGCAAATTTCCTTTAATTAGAAAACAAATTTTATACACCTTGTAGTGTGTGGGCTTCACGTTGGGCGCCACTTTGTCATGAAACTCTTATGGCGACCAACGTTAATCAATAAAAGGAAATTTTTCCTTCTTCTTTTCTTCAATTAATTAATTTTTTTTTTGTTTTCTTTAAAACAAATTTTCTTTGACTAATTTAAAAGTTGTTACAAAATTTGTACTGGGTCGCGTTTCGTTGGGCGCCACTTTGTCATGAAACTCTTATGGCGACCAACGTTAATCAATAAACGAAGAAAACAGATTTTATGCCAACTTTAATCAAAACGAAAAGAAAAATTTTCCTTTTTTTTTTTCTCTTTAACTAAAAATTTTTTTATTTTTAAATTTTCCTAGACCGGGTTTTACACACGTTGGGCGCCACTTTGTCATGGACTTATGGCGACCAACGTCTATTACACCTAAATACTTATGAAGGCTGAATTTAAATTATTTATCCGAGTTACCAGCTTTCGTTGGGCGCCACTTTGTCATGTAACTCTTGTGGCGACCAACGTTAATCAATAAGAAACAAATTTTTATAATAGATCGCGGTTTCCCTTTTCATCAAAATTTGAAAAATCTTTTCACCGGGTTTTACACCGTTGGGCGCCACTTTGGCATGAAACTCTTTTTCTTTCCTCGCCGCTGAGGATTTAAATTTTTTCTTAGACAAAGAAAAAAATAAAAAAAAAATCACAATTAAAGGAAACGTCGCGTCGGTTGTCTAGCGTCCGTCTGTCCACCGTAAGTCCGTCTGTCACCGTCTGGAGTCTTCCCTAACGTGCCATCATATGCACACCCTCCCCTTTTTCCAGCCACAGCGGTGGCAGCGCGCGCTTAGCCACGCATTGGGGAAACAAACAAAAAAAAATTAAATAAACTTAACTAACTTACTGTACAGGCGTCGGTGCAGGGTCGGCCGCGGTAGCTGCTACATGGGCACTCTGGGTTCCTCCTTCCAATAAGCCTTTTCCACCCTTCACAGCAGAGTTTCACAATCGTAGGATCTCCGTACAAGTAGCTGAATTAGGTGACAAAGTTCTTCTTTCGTGTTGGCTAAAAGGCAGTAACCAACTCACCACGCAGACCGATTGTCATTTCATATTAATTTTCCCATCTCTTTTACAATAAATTAAATCAAAGTTTATTTCGATCTTCTTGTTAATTTTTAATACTCATATTAATTTTCACATCTCTTTTATAATAAATTAAATCAAAGTTTACTTCGATCTTCTTTTTAATTTTTAATA
>NW_024000086.1:0-1218 GCF_014805625.2 Glossina fuscipes
GCTGCGATGGAGTTTAGTGTGCGTTAAAACCATTTGAAGAATTCAAGCTCAAGCGAATTATTTTCCGTACCGAAAGTCGTTTGAAACCCCAACATGGAATCGATGTGGGGTAGGACTAAGGGTAAACATCTTTTTATTGTTTTCTTGCTTATATTTCTTATATAATGTAGGTTTTCTTTTGTTTATCTAATAAATAATAAATAGTGGAAATATTGAAAAGTTTTATGAGTGTGTACAAAACCATTACTTAGAACAGCAAGGATTACTTTTATTATGTATATAATGATTTTCATACTTGATGTATAAAGATATATGCATATAGGCAACTTTCTTCCCATTACGGTTTTGTGACAAAATCTTCAATTTCCTTCATTCAAGCTGTTGCATTAAAAGATAAGATACGAAATTTTCAAGACTTCATGGTTAGAGAATGTACACTAATGAAAACAGAGAAGCCGTACGCAAAAGATTTATTCTTGGACGGGTCCTGTGTTTGGGATGCTGATTTAGCATTAAATTCCGTCCTTCGCGAAATCCACTCATTTTGCTCTTATTAATTATTAGCTATGTAGAAAGATCTATCAGAATTCCTAAAATATAAGTAAATTTTAGTGGACATGGGAAAAGGACTGCCGTAAAACAAAAGTTTATTCTGCTTACCAGTTTTATCTACCACTCAAAGCCATTGCCAATCCACATTAAAAACAGTTAAGTTGTAGATAATCTTATTTGTGGATAACACACTACTTATCTATACTCGATGTGTGAACAATCGTCTAACTATTTTTTACTAAAATTGAAGTGATACTAAAAAACAATATTAGGAATAACTTTGTTCGAGGCATCCTAAAACAATAGCCAGTACTTTGCTTATCTTTCATATGCAAAATACGAATTGGGTGCGAAACCGACAGCCGGTCTCTTGAAGCTATTCACTACTATTGGGATATTGTTATAAGAATGGATGCGTTGTTCAAACAAACAAACCATCTCTTAAGACACTTGTTGGCCGGAAGAAGTAATGTTTACTGAAAACACCGACGAGACTAAGTCCTTTCAGGTCAAAACAGCAAATGAGACAGGTTTTCTATATGATACAATTTTTCGCATATTGCCCCCTTTTTTCGATCCACTTGCGTCACATGTTCTTGATACATTTTCCCAGGTGTCTTTGCATTTGATTGGAGAAAATCATAATGCACTACGCCCAGCTGACAT
>NW_024000087.1:0-1237 GCF_014805625.2 Glossina fuscipes
TTTTTTTTGTTTGTAGTGGGCCGATTATTATCTTATAGGCTGCGACTCTCTCTTAGATTTTGTAAACATTTCTACGGAAATTCAGATTAATAGCTATTACAGCTCCTGTTATTCTTCAAATACCACCATTGCAGTTTGAAAAGACAGTAAAAGGTATAAAATATTTGATTTCGTCACAATTTTTGGGTATACGCAGTTTCGACATTGGTGTTCTCTCTCGGTTAGCGATTATTCTTCAGAACTATCTCCTTCTGATTAGCACTTAGCGGAGTAGAAATTCTGCCAAGTTTTAAGATGTGGGAAAGTGGGTAGATGACTGTGTTGGATCGAAAGCGTGAGGTTTCTACCGCGAGGGCATTCGTAAGCTAACGGAAAAGGCAGAAGATCATGGAAAGCGATGGTAAATATTTCGAGCCTTGCAACAAATATATTTTAAATAAATTGGAAGCAAATAGTAACGAGAATTTATGCGAGTTCTTAATTTGTTTCAACTAAATTTCCTGATGATGTCAATAGTGAAATCATTAAATGTCGTCACTCTTGTGGAAAGGAAAAATAGACATTTTCTAAATTGCGCTTTAGTAGGCCGATTGTTAAATACTTTACCACACTTCGCCTAATGCAGTTATTCATTTTTATTCAAAATAAAATACAAAAATGTAAGAAAATTATATTCCTTCGCGACCTTCTTTTATACTCGCCGCCGTTATCCTAAAAAGATGAAAGAAAAGTAATTTTTTTCATACAACCACTTCCCAAAAGTGGACGTTATGCGGGGAGTGATCGAAAAAGCAGAACGATCCGAACCATTTTCAATACCGTTCGTCAAAGCACGTCAGGGTACCAATTTTCATCAAAGCATCTAAACAATTACTACAAAAAAAAGTAAAAAACCAGGTAGACATCACAGGAAAGAGAAATTATTTGAAAATCGAAGTGTAGAATTTGTATTAAAATAGATTGACAAAATCAATCTTGATGCGATGGAAGAGAATTTCTTCAAATTCTTTTTCTACTTTATTATAAATCTACATTACGTCATTGAAAAGGCGCTAGTGCAATGCCAATGCTGGTTTGAAAATGTTTGTTTGAAATTTAAAAAATTGTTTTCTTAGAAAAGAAATTTGAGGTTGAATGTTCGCAAACACCAACACTTCAAGGCTTTGTTTTTTTCTTATTTTCTAAGCCAACAGTTTATTTAGTTATTATGCTCTCCTGCTTTTCTTAGTTCATTTAG
>NW_024000089.1:0-5761 GCF_014805625.2 Glossina fuscipes
CATACCACTTATGCTTAATGTCTACGTACCTAACACAGATCTGATGCGCTCAAATTTTAACTCAAAACATTAAAATTTGAAATGTACGAAATACCAAAGTATCAGATTATTCAGTTCAAAAATTGAAAACTGTGATCCGTAGAACTTGTGCTTAATGTACAGCTACTCAGCACAGACCTGATGCGGTCAAATTTTAACTCAAAATTTCACTATTATAAAGTATTAATGACAGACTATAAAACAAGCCTGAGATTAGGATGAATCTAACGTTCTCTTGAGCTATTTTCGCGGCTAGGCCGGACAACCAAATGGCAAATTTGCATTTAATGAAAGTAATGTACAGACAAGAATCCTAAGTTTTGGTATGTGTTCTTATCATACTCCTAAGAAGTCAAAATATTTTTTTTGAAAACTTAATTAATTTGTGTGAAGATCAGATTTCATATGTCGAATGGAACCGCTTGTATTTGGGTACATTTGGTATTTTTGTGTTAGCGACTAGCTTAGAATCAATCTGAAGCTCTGCAATGTACCTTTAAATCTGTAGAGTTTAATTTTGTGTTTTATTAAATAACTCTACTGCATCTTACCTTAGCTTACTTCATAGATGTCCTTCTAATGGGTCGGAATTTCAGACGAGAGATAATTTTAGCTTCATTTTTGGGTGCTCTTCACGCAAAAGGCTCTTCCGTAGGTTTTCAGGACAAGGGAAATCGTAAAGTGAACTTGTAAACCTCGACGATCTATCCAGTGTTTACGTGTTGAATTTGCTTAAAATCGGCTTAAAACCATTGATTTTATTCAAAGTCTTCTCGTGACTCCATTCTCCCTTTCAGGTAATGGCCGCGATGGCTGGATTATAAAAGATAGTTCGTGAAATAAGATCCCAGGTTCAAGCGTATTACAGTTTTTACTAAAAATTTTAAAAACTTGTTTTTGAGATGATCGGATGCGTTCGTCTTCTCATATTTTTATCGCAAATTATTAAGCGGGAATAATTAAAGAAAAAATCTTATGATTACATTTTTGCAATCATCCGAATTAAGGAAAAAAAATTCTTTTAATTTACTTAATGTAATGAAAATGACAGCATCATTACTATTATTATCAAGGTTGTCATCGTTCTCCATTTTTGGACAGACTTACGACAATGAATTCCTATTATTGCTGCATTGCAGTACATAATGCATTGTCATGCTATGTGCCGTACACATGATGTTAAATGTTTTATTCATAATATTGAGAAATTTTTTCTTCTAATTCAGACAATTGTAAGCACATCTGCGCAGACACGAAACAATAGCATAGTTTGTCGTGTAATGTGTTTATGATAAAATTCTGCAAAAGTTCCTTTGATTACGTACATGCATAAGAATGCATGGCATGTGTGTACACAACATACAAATGATGATTGTATGCTTTATTCCTATCATGTGTTAAAAATTTTTGGCTTTTGATGATAGCTTACATTTAAAGCCACGACAACAGAAGTCAAAGCCAGCCGAAGTTGTAATCTTTAAGAATAAAACAATAATTTAACGAAATATTTGGGTTTTCCAAAGTCTTTGAAAGCTTAATTCAGTTAATTGTGGTGATCCATGTCGTTGCAAGGCTCACCTAAGTCACTACTTGCTTTGTAATCAAAAGTAACGAAAACTGTCCTGTCATCAGTTCACCATTCATCAGTGTGCTGCGTGTATAGGGTTTTCTCAAGATGCGAGAGGCTTTTGCTCTATGGGGCTGTTGTTTAGTGTTTTCATGAGGAAGGATAACTTAAATCGTAGTAGGCTTTTACTGAGCTGAAAGAGACAGAAATGCTCCTTTTATCGACTATGATTCCGACGTAGATCTGCTGTGAAAGAGGGATTCAGACCAAGAGAGAAAGGGAAGCGTGGTAGTTGGACGGCGCGTTTTATTTATATCTTGCAGACTTTATAAGTAAATGTCTGCTAAGCCGTACGTGTCTAACGGATGGTATAGCAATTCTTTAACACAAATTAAACCACAACCGACCATGCGGCTCGTCGGTCTATGGTGGCGCCCCAATTCTACTCTTGGCTTGATTCTTGATTTGTCTGTCTTTGTGTACAGGCTATCGTTTGCCGTTCTAGTTAATAAACCAGCTCGAAGATAATTCTAAATTTTGGGTAAATAGTTTTTGTTACCAACTTTAACTTCAATTCGAGGCAACTTTGAATTAGCAGTGATTTGATAGTACTCGATAGCGTATAAATTTTGCTTATTATCGAATGGAAAGTTTCATATTTCATATTTCTACCATTAACACGGCCGTATCGTTTTTGTGTTTCACCTCGTGACTTACCTCGATCATGTATGCATGTGTATGTTGAAATGTTTGTCAATGTTGTATGCAGAGATATTATAAAAAATAAACATTAGTGCGGAGACAACGCAGCCAGCCAATCAGATGCCTATGTATGTTACTGTCGGAGTACTGTCATATTTGAATGTTTCCCTTGAATTTGAAATGCAGACAATTTACCAGGAGGAAATATTATATAATTCGTTTAAGTTGAATATAACACACGTTCTTTTATTCTAGTTTTATGTCTTGTTCCGATTGTCAATGTTAAGAGAAAGTTTATTAACTTAAAGCGCTTTTACATATTATTCTTATACATTCGCACGGATATTTCTCTACTTGCATACTTCTATACACAAATTGAAAAGTTAGGTTAAGTTGATGGAAAAATGGTTTAAACTAAAAACATCAACTGAAGGATACCAGAGTGCAAGAGTTAAGTTTTATTTCTGTTGCATACGTGTACGTATACGTGAACGTATATATACGAAAAAGACATAGAAGCTAACTGCCACGTAAAGTTAAACATAGCTACGTGTCTTGTGAAAACATATTTTTATTATCAAGTGGTTAAGTCATTGGTAGATCAAGGAGTGAAAGTTAATGCCATAAGCAGAAGTGAATAAATTTTCTTCACTTTCGAACAAATCTTCGATGTTCTCTACATCTGGGGAGCGCAAAAGTATACATCGACTAATGCTGTAGTTCAATGATGCCCTGGAACGAGATATGTGTTAAATTTCAGAATAATATTTGGAAATTTTCTTTGTTTTTTACACTTTTTAGTTAGTTTGTATGCTTGAGCGCAGAGTTCGTCCTCATTTTTAAGCCCTTAAGAAGGAAAGATGGTATGATGGGTCACGGCTCAAACACGCTACATTTCCATACAGTTTTTAATATAACGACAGTGGAAATTAACGCGTTATATGCGAGGTCGTTGATAAGGAACCATTTTCTATAGCATTCGTCGCCGAAACATATCGCTGTCATAGAGTTCATCAAAATATCCCAAACATTACGGCCTGGAGATTAAATACAGGAGAGCAAGGCGGACAGAGGGACGGACTTAAGCTAGAAAGTCTTTCTGAATCGATCGGTATAATAAAGGAAGGATCCATCTGGGTCTTGCATACAGCTTAGCAAGTGGCATAGGACATATTAATCAATCTTCAAAATCTGAAGATCATACCCCAATATCCTTCTTTATCCAATCAGCTTTAAAATTTTCAGCATTAAGCGAGTAAGTGGATTAATCCTGTCCTTACACTTATCAAGAATATTCAAAGTGTATAATAAGTAAATTATGGTTTTAATGGCAATCTGAACTTCTTTTGAAGTATTATGACATCATGTGCAGTCTATGTACTTACTAACGTCCTACTTATTACTACTTGGACACTACTTTCTTGGATTACAAAACTTTGTCTTCAAAAAGTAACGAGATTGCTTTGGGAACATTGCCATCCGAAGACTTCTTGAGATTTTGAGAGCATTTCATCTTTTACTGTTATTATATTTGGCCTTAAAAATATTAACTGTAAATTCAAAAACTACATGATTTAAAAATGGACGATATATAAAAACCACATCAAGTTGAAATATATAACTAACAACCGTACACTGGCTATCACACTATCGGGAATTGCAGCGCGTAGTAGTTGTATTGAATCTAATCACATGAGCTTCAGAAACCACTTTTTGCGCCAATAAACATCGATTGTGTACAAGAATCGACATTTTCAAATGTCTTAACAATAAAATCCAATTATTTTTTAATTTTAGGCACGAAGAAGGATAGCGGCTTTGCAAGACCTATAATTTGACAATTGTTGTGAAGGAGTGTCTGTCGACTGATCGAAAGAAAAAAATTTATCCAAAAATTCTATCCTAATTGTGTAAGTATTAGAATAAATGGCGAAGAGATGAATGGATACGTATAAGCAATAATGGATTACTAGTCGTCCTTGCAGTATCGAAATTTTTCTCAATAAAAACTCAAATAAGATTCAATATTTTCCGTTCTTTAATACGAGCCAGGGGATGCTCTCCACACCTTTAATATGGCTAGATGGTGAGAAAGAAGTACCGAAAGGGAAAGGCAGAGCAAATGGCCGCCGTGTATATGCATATGCGGCCTGCTAATCGGGAAGTGTTATGCCTTTATCGACTGAGCACTCACTATAAGCTGCACAATCAAATATAATCAAACCTGATTGCAATTTGCAACATTTGCAACATGAGATCTGGAATAATTCTGCATCATGCGACAATGCAGACTCGCATGCAGATAATTGATTTTTCAAGCGATAAATTTAAGAAATTGATTTTCTAGCATGTAATTTACATTTTATTCTCCCATGTTAAAGAAAATCGCACTAGGGAATGGTTATTCGTCGCTGGAATCGAACAAAACGTGCGATTAACGAATTGAAAATTATTAACAAATCTTTTTAGAAAAAGTTTTATGAGCGGCATTGTAAGGGTAAACCGAAGTTTATTGTTCTTGAGAGAGAATATTTTTAAAAATCATAAAATCCCACGCAAACCTGAATAATTATTTTTAGTACAAATTTCTTTCATGCATATCGGGTAGTCCTAACTGTTGTTTACCTTGCATATGTAATAAAGATTTTAGTGCATTTATTTTGAATATAGAATATCTTAATGTTCTTTGGTCAAATTTACTTTCGCATTTCTTTTGAAACGTGATCTTGAAATTATTTGCAGGTATTTTACTAACGAATAAATATTTTTGATAAATAATTTTCTACATTAAAAGCGTGTGCAAAAGCATCTAATGGTAGAAATTTTTTTTCGTTTTTTTATTTATTTCTTTAAATATAAAATAAACGAGTGAATTTCTTTTGTTAAGAATTATTTCCAAACAACGATATCGTATTTCTTTGGTTTGGTTTATATTTTAGGCCGCATTATAAATCATTTTGTTGCGACAGTAATTATTCCCTTTTGGATCATAATTTGTTGCTTTAATATATATACGCATTATATCTGTAAAGTCATGTAATTGGTTGCCGGTTTGGTAAATTATAATCAGAGCAAATAAATAAAAGGTCAACAACAACAATAACAAAATAACCAACAAGAGTTCATCAGCATATTCTTCTGTTTCATTGTTGTGGTCTACGTGACCCTATTGCAAGGAAACAACTGCAATTTGCCCCATTTTACGTAGTATCTTTTTGCAACCTTTACGTTCTTTCCTATCAATTGGCTTAAACCATAAAAAAAAAAAAATTTGTAACAAAAAATCTTAAACAAAAGATGAGTTTTTACTTTCAAGTGACAGAGAAAGTTTTTGTATTGTTCTTTGAGAAGAAACTTTTTTTGTTTTAAGTTTTCAATAATTGCCTCAATATCTGTAAGAACGTTGTAATCTCATCCTCGTTTTCACGTTTCTAAGAAGAAATACAATCACAC
>NW_024000090.1:0-276 GCF_014805625.2 Glossina fuscipes
TTTTTCCTTAGCAAATGTCGTTATGTAATTGCTCTATAACAACAATAACGTAGCATCTCTATCTGTGTTCGAATTTATTCCTTTAGTACCCAATCCTTCCTCCTTTCTTTATATTGTTGCCGCTTTAGTAGGCCAATGTCCGCGATATATCGACTCGATTCCTGAAATCTTCCCTTCCTTATTTAAACGCTTTAACAGTATGATTCAATTGTTAAATGAACATAATGTGTTGTCAAAATGAATGCCTGGTGAAGATAAAATTTTAGGTAACATTTG
>NW_024000090.1:286-2668 GCF_014805625.2 Glossina fuscipes
TTTTTTTTCTTAGCTAATGTCGTTATGTAATTTCTCTATAACAACAATAACATAGCAACTCTATCTGTGTTCGAATTTATTCTTTTAGCTCCCAATCCGTTTCCTGTATATTGTTGCTGCTTTAGTAGGCCCATGTACATGAAATATTGAACAGATTCCTAAAGCGTTCCCATCCAAAATTCATTTAATTTAAGCGCTTTAATAGAATGATTCGATTGTTAAATGAACATAATGTATTGTCAAAATGAATGCCTGGTGAAGATAAAATTTTAGGTAACATTTGGACGCTGTAAATACTTGACAATGAACTGCATTTTGATCTAAGTATATTTTTAAATTTAAACAATCAAGTTTTTGGAATTAACCAGCATCAGGTAATTGTTCTCATAATAGTAAATATAAATAGAGAAAAGTGTGTTTTTCCTTAGCTAGTGTCGTTATGTAATTGGTCTATAACAACAATAACTTAACAACTCTATCTGTGTTCAAATTTATTCCTTCAGTACACAACCGTTCCTCCTTTCTTTATATTGTTGCCGCTTTAGTAGGCCAATGTCCACGATATATCGACCCGATTCCTGAAATCCTTCCTGCCTTAAATTCATTTTATTTAAGCGGTTTAATAGAATGATTCAATTGTTAAATGAACATAATGTATTGTCAAACTGAATGTCTAGTGAAGATAAATTTTAGGTAAAATTTTGACGCTGTAAAGACTTGCCAATGAACTGCTTTTGAATGTAAATAGTTTTTAAATTTAAACGCTCAAGTTTTTGGAATTAACCAGCAGTTAATCATTAGCATTAGGTAATTGTTCTCATGATAGTATATATAAATAGAGAAAAGTGTGTTTTTCCTTAGCTAGTGTCGTTATGTAATTGGTCTATAACAACAATAACATAGCAACTCTATCTGTGTTCGAATTTATTCCTTTAGCTTCCAATCCGTTTCCTGTATATTGTTGCTGCTTTAGCAGGCCCATGTACATGAAATGTCGACCAGATTGCTGAAGCCTTCCCATCCTTAAATTCATTTTATTTAAGCGGTTTAATAGAATTATTCAATTGTTAAGTTAACATAATGTGTCGTCAACTTGAATGCCTGGTGAATATAAACTTTAAGGTAAAACTTGGACGCTGTAAAGACTTGCCAATGAACTGCATTTGGACCTAAATATTTTTTAAATATAAACACTCAAGTTTTGGAAATAACCATTAGTTAATCATCAGCATCAGGTAATTGTTCTCATAATAGTAAATATAAATAGAGAAAAGTGTGTTTTCCCTTAGCTAATGTCGTTTAATAGAATCATTCAATTGTTAAGTTAACATAATGTGTCGTCAACTTGAATGCCTGGTGAAGATAAAATTTTAGGTAAAATTTTGACGCTGTAAAGACTTGCCAATGAACTGCTTTTGAATGCAAATAATTTTTACATTTAAACACTCAAGTTTTTGGAATTAACCAGCAGTTAATCATCAGCATCAGGTAATTGTTCTCATGATAGTAAATATAAATAGAGATAACTGTGTTTTTCCTTAGCTAATGTCGTTATGTAGTTGCTGTATAACAACAATAACATAGCAACTCTATCTGTGTTCAAATTTATTCCTTTAGTACCCAATCCTTCCTCCTTTCTTTATATTGTTGCCGCTTTAGTAGGCCAATGTCCACGATATATCGACCCGATTCCTGAAATCTTCTCTGCCTTAAATTCATTTTATTTAAGCGGTTTAATAGAATGATTCAATTGTTAAATGAACATAATGTATTGTCAAACTGAATGCCTAGTGAAGATAAATTTTTAGATAAAATTTTGACGCTGTAAAGACTTGCCAATGAACTGCTTTTGACTGTAAATATATTTTAAGTTTAAACACTCAAGTTTTTGGAATTAACCAGCAGTTAATCATCAGCATCAGGTAATTGTTCTCATAATAGTAAATATAAATAGAGAAAAGTGTGTTTTTCCTTAGCTAATGTCGTTATGTAATTGCTCTATAACAACAATAACGTAGCAACTCTATCTGTGTTCAAATTTATTCCTTTAGTACCCAATCCTTCCTCCTTTCTTTATATTGTTGCCGCTTTAGTAGGCCAATGTCCACGATATATCGACCCGATTCCTGAAATCCTTCCTGCCTTAAATTCATTTTATTTAAGCGGTTTAATAGAATGATTCAATTGTTAAATGAACATAATGTATTGTCAAACTGAATGCCTAGTGAAGATAAATTTTAGGTAAAATTTTGACGCTGTAAAGACTTGCCAATGAACTGCGTTTGAATGTAAATAGTTTTTAAATTTAAACACTCAAGTTTTTGGAATTAACCAGCAGTTAATCCTCAGCATCAGGTAATTGTTCTCATGATAGTATATATA
>NW_024000090.1:2678-4132 GCF_014805625.2 Glossina fuscipes
CAGCATCAGGTAATTGTTCTCATAATAGTAAATACAAATAAAGAAAACTGTTTTTTTCCTTAGCTAATGTCGTTATGTAGTTGCTGTATAACAACAATAACATAGCAACTCTATCTGTGTTCAAATTTATTCCTTCAGTACACAATCGTTCCTCCTTTCTTTATATTGTGGCTGCTTTTTTGTGGCTGCATTAGGTGTCGTCAACCAGAATCCCTAGTGAAGATAAATTTTAGGTAAAATTTTGACGCTGTAAAAACTTTCCAATGAACTGCTTTTGAATGTATATTTTTTTAAGTTTAAACACTCAAGTTTTTGGAATTAACCAGCAGTTAATCGTCAGCATCAGGTAATTGTTCTCATGATAGTAAATATAAATAGAGAAAAGTGTGTTTTTCCTTAGCTAGTGTCGTTATGTAATTGGTCTATAACAACAATAACATAGCAACTCTATCTGTGTTCAAATTTATTCCTTCAGTACACAACCGTTCCTCCTTTCTTTATATTGTGGCCGTTTTACTAGGCCCATGTACATAAAGTATCGAACCGATTCCTAAAGCCTTCTCATCCTCAAATTCATTTTATTTAAGCGCTTTAATAGAATGATTCAATTGTTAATTGAACATAATGTATTGTCAAAATGAATGCCTGGTGAAGATAAAATTTTAGGTAACATTTGGACGCTGTAAAGACTTGCCAATGAATTGCATTTGGATCTAAATATTTTTTAAATTTAAACACTCAAGTTTTGTAAATAAGCAACAGTTAATCATCAGCATCAGGTAATTGTTCTCATAATAGTAAATATAAATAGAGAAAAGTGTGTTTTTCCTTAGCTAATGTCGTTATGTAATTGGTCTATAACAACAATAACATAGCAACTCTATCTGTGTTCAAATTTATTCCTTCAGTACACAACCGTTCCTCCTTTCTTTATATTGTGGCCTTTTTACTAGGCCCATGTACATAAAGTATCGAACCGATTCCTAAAGCCTTCTCATGCTCGAATTCATTTTATTTAAGCGCTTTAATAGAATGATTCAATTGTTAAATGAACATTATGTATTGTCAAACTGAATGCCTGGTGAAGATAAAATTTTAAGTAAAATTTGGACGCTGTAAAGACTTGCCAATGAACTGCTTTTGAATGTAAATAGTTTTTAAATTTAAACGCCCAAATTTTTGGAATTAACCAGCAGTTAATCATCAGCATCAGGTAATTGTTCTCATGATAGTAACTATAAATAGAGAAAGCTGTGTTTTTCCTTATCTAATGTCGTTATGTAATTGGTCTATAACAACAATAAAATAGCAACCCAATCTGTGTTCGAATTTATTCCTTTAGCCCCCAGACCGTTTCCTGTATATTGTGACTGCTTTAGTAGGCCAATGTACATAAACTATCGACCCGATTCCTGAAGTCTTCCCATCCTTAAATTCATTTTATTTAAGCGCTT